>NW_009953597.1:528971-539024 GCF_000747805.2 Chaetura pelagica | reverse complement strand
GTCAAGAAATACTATAAAACTACAGGGCCTTTGTTTACTTGGAGAAGGTCTGACAAGACTGAGAGTTGGCAGATATTCAAAGCAAACTGAGAAAGATTTTGAGACACCAAAGACTAATACTTATTCAGTTCAGTTCAAAGAAATGAACCATCACAAGATATTAAACAACAAATGTTATCCATCACCTCATTACTATTCATATTTAGAATTGGGATATGCTGTATTTTAGCTCTTGATGAACAAACTTGGTGGTGGACAGTGAGGGTTTTAAACTGGCTATAAAAACACACACCTCTTCAGTCTCCAAACACCCATCAGAGCTATGATACTGCTAATGTATCTCTTAAGGAATGTGTAATTTATTTTGGCACGTGTAACTCCTGATTGCATCCCCAGGCCAGAAGACTTCCCCAGATTGAGCACAGCCCCTCTGTCACCCCAGCTCTGCAGCCACAGCCACAGGAATCCTGTGAGATGGGGAGAATCAGACTGGCTGACTTGTAGGTGTGGTGCATCTTGGGTACCAGGCACAGTTTAGATCTTCCTAGAGCAGTCAGAACGAAGTGAAGGAGTAACTCAGGACTCTCTGCAATTACCCTCAACTGCAGCTAATATATCCTGTGTACACAGGAAAGATTTTTACGATGTATTCGGCTCCCCAGTACAAGATACTGTACAAGTGTAGATTTTTATAATTACCAGCTATGGCCTTGCAGGTTTTCCCTTTTTTCTCTTTCTTAGGGGACTGTAAGCTGTTGCTCCTGCAGAAACTCCAGTCCCTCCAGGGTGGGCTGATCCAGAAGGAGGTGCTGCGTTTTAACTTGTTCTGAGAGATGAAGCTGCTGTGACCTGATCTGTCTGAGTTGTAGGAGAAGGACTTTGATTCTCTTATTGGGACATGCCTGGGAGAGCTACCTGTGCAATTGCAGTCACTGTTATAGGTGGAATGTATGCACAAGGCTTTATTTTGTTTCTTCCCTGAGCTGAAAACTCCTTTTTCATCACCTTCAGAGAATCCCCAGTTCACATAACCTCTTTCAGTTTCTTCCTTGCCATCACAGGAAGGTGCTGCATGCTGTTCAATATCCAGTGATGGCTGGACACCAAGAGAATGCTCAGCCTCTGAGGCACTGGTATTTTCTGATAGCAAATTAATCCGTTTCCATTGATAATCTTCTGTCTCTTTTCCAGTGAGGGTGACACTCTGCAAGCTTTGCTGCACTACAGTGCTACTTCGCAGTTCATCTCTGAATGCATCATCCCTGTATTTGGCAGGAGTGCCAAAAAAGGACAAATTTAAAGTGACATTCTCAGAGAAAGACCCTCCCTGATGGCCAGGAGGCACCAGCAAAAATTGTCCATATCTAGGTGTTGACTTAGTATCAGAGGATACTCCTGAAGTGAGTGTGTCACTTTCTATTTCAATCTTTTGAGAGCTGTCTTCTACTGCCTTTTTACTCTCAGTCCTCAGCATGTGGTCTTTGCACTCTGATGGCCACTGACTCCTTACGAAGCTCCGTAAGAGGGAAGGTGGCATGCTGTAGTAGTGGTACTTCTTGTCATACAAGCCCTCCAGGCTGCTCAGGGTCTTGGAATAGAGCGCATTGCTCCAGCTATGCGGTAGCTTCCTACAGGTTCGATGTTTTGTGTCAGCCAGTAAAGCTTCTTCCACCTGCAAGGTGTCTACAACTGAAAGCACTTTCAGGATGTCCACTGTCAAGGCAGACAGGTCTTGCAAATGTCCTAGCTGGCTGTCCAGAGAGAGTAAAGACTCCTTGATATAAAATACTTTCTCATGCACTTCTTTAAGCTGCAGAAACATCTCCTCCACTCTAGGTGGAAAAAGAAAAGATAGTTAAAATACCAAAACACAGATCTTTGCTTCTGTTTGCCAGATGCTGAAGGAATCCATTAACACATTTCAAAAAGTTGGTGTTTCAAAGTCCTTTAAATCATTACTTCTATTTGCACAAACATCTGTATTTGACAAAACCGATCCAGACTTACAACATGTCATTCAGATTACCAGGCCAACAACCCATGGCTTTTAAGGAAACAGTCTTCTTGCTGAAGGAGTATCTATTTTAGAAACTGCTACTTTCCTACTGATGTTCATTTCTTGCCTTTGAACTACTAAACCATGGAGAGCACAACACAGCTTTAGAAATGTTGCACTGGCTACTGCTGTAAATGTGAAATGCTGTAAAGTATACTTCTGGTCAGCCAGTATTCCTGCACTTTGACTTTTCTTGTGCAAGCATGAGAAGGACAAGGCTCAGACAAACCTACAGATACTCCTGCATTTCTCTAATACCAGAAAGTTCTGGGAAAATGGTCTTCTCAACCACCCATTTGGCCTCTGGGAACAGATTCTGTATGTCTGATGCCATCAGTTATCTTTAGGTAAAACTCAGCTGCCCAAAAAGCAAAGACTTTTTTAATGTTCTTCAAATCCCCAGTGAGCAGTGCAAGAACTTCCAGGCCTGAAGTGATATAATTTGAATCAAATCATTATCTTCACTTTTGCTGAAGATACTCCCTCTGTCACTCTGTCACTAAGACAATGATAAACTAGCTGAAGGCCATATGCATAACTTGTTCCTTTCCTTTGTCACTGAGTAACTAAAAGATGCTGGATTTAACTAACAGCTGAATAAAATCAAAGACCAGTGTTGCAAATATTCTATTAATATAAATTAATGTATTGTATTAATGTTATGCAATACTATGAAGAGTATTTCACCTTTGCACTCAGAAAAAAAATTCCTTTCCATTTGTTTGTTTATCCACTAAGTGAAATCATCTTGCTGTAAACAATTCTGCAGCTACTTATTTTATTCCTTTTACAGGGGATATTCATTTTGCTTCTGTATTTTGTTTTAGTATGCAGAAAATAAAAATTATGAACAGGCGAAGATTAAGGGACTATCTTTCTCTAGGCACAAATAAATAAATTAAACAAATAAATAAATATTATGTGAGATCAGTATTGCCATTCAGTAAGACTTTTTATAGTGCTCAGTTTCTTTAACACTTCCCATTAAATTTAATAGCAGCTTTGCCATTGATTTAAGTTGAAAGCTAAATTAGGCCAATACTGACAGTTTTGAAACCCCACTGGCAGTTGTGTATTTATGTTTTACAAACACCACATTGCAGATAATGCTACAATGGTTATATTCTCCTCTCTGTAAACAGCAGTTATACTCAGTCACAAGCAATACTCTTACAGCATTCTCACAGTACTAAGCCTTTAAATAAAAACATGCATTGTATGCCATATTCTGGGATGTTTTTGTGATGTTACTCGGTCTGCAAAAGTGAAACTGAGCACCACTTTACCACAACCCTTTAACCATCTGCACACTACACACCTCTGGGGATGCAATTCTGCCAGCAATGCTTCCCAGCCTGGCCTGCCATGCTGCTCAAATACATTTCATTTCCATCAAATTACCAAGGTCTATGCATGTTATTGCTCCTACAGTTCATACTGGCCATAACCTGTTCCAAAGTTGTTTTTTATATGACAAATGCATACAAAGAGCACAAATCTGAAACAAAACACACCTTTCTGTTGTCAGACGAATCCTTTCACTGTCACTGGAACTCAGGCTTTCATTCTTCTCATAAAAATATTTTTCCACACACTGTTCCTCAAAGTCATGGAGTTTCTTTAGTTCCTCATCACTCAGGTACAGCTCTGAACAAAGGAGGTAGGAGTTATTATGAAGCATGCTGACAAATACAATTGGTTCTAAGCATCCATAAATGAAAACTGTCAGAAAATATTTCCTTCACCTCCCTTGAAAAGACTGACTTAACTCCATTAATCTGGGGTTTTGTGGAAAGAGTCAATATGCCAAATGTATGTAAACATGCTTTTTATCTTTCCTTAGATAGGTAGCAAAACCACACTGATGAAAACTCCAGTGCAAACTGCCTTTTAAAGCTTCACAAGTACATACCCAAACGGCTGTTTACAAAGATGTAGTTTCTGCCAAACTTTTTTCGGTATTTTGTTATACATGTGTGGCTCACAAGACTTAGATACAGATATGTAAGACTTCCAAAGATTTCACTGTAACTTCATCCAGGTATTAATTTATAACTGCTCACCCTTAACAATTACAGTCTTTTCAGGTACTCAAAGCTACAAAGCTTTTTTTCACTTAATTGCCTCACATGTTCAAATACAAAATAAGCATTAAGCAAGGTTACTGGGCAAAAATGAACACTGTCAAAAAATTTAAACTACACAGCTTTGGTTGCTTATGATGCTATTCTTCTGGCACACCAAGACTTCTGAGAGAACAGATTAATTTTAAGTCAGTATGAAGAAATGCATACAGTGGAAAGCTATTTCTCTGATCCAAATTCTGCATCTTCCAAGTTCCTTATTCTTTCCTTTTTTACATACCAGAATCTTCACTGTTTTTGTATGCATATATCAGATCAAAGAGACAGGGAGGTCTGCTGCCTCCCTGGGACCCGGGTAAGAGATTTTACAGAAAAGGTCTCTAACCTGGTACACCCCTCTGACTGCTACCCAATACTGATCTTTCAGGTGGGTAATGAGGAAATTGTTACAAGTCCAAGGGGAATCAAGAATGACTTCAAGGCATTGGGGAGAATAGTCAGGGACTCAGGGGCCCAAATTATCTTTTCTTCCATACTACCAGGAGCAGGATATTATGAAGGAAGAAACTGGAAAAATCTCATACCTGGGTCCAGGGTAGGTGCCACTGACAGAATTTTGAATTCTTTAACCAGGGATCAGCATATACATCACCGGGCCTGCTGGCAAGAGATGAGTGCACCTATCTCAGCACAGGAAGAGGTCTCAATCCCCTGGTGCAGGAAGTCGAGCAAGGGAGGCAAGAGACCAGCATGGCTGAGTCGGGACCTGCTGGTGAAACTAAAAGGCAAGACGGACCTACACAGGCAGTGGAGAAGGGGACAGGTATCCTGGGTAGAGTATAGGGACACTGCCCCATTATGCAGGGATGAGGTCAGGAAGGCCAAGGCACAGCTAGAGCTGAACTTGGCAAGAGATGTTAAGGAAAACAAGAAGGGCTTCTACAGGTACATGAAGTAGAAAAAGAAGGTTAAAGAAAGCATTCCCCCCTGCTGAGCCACAATGGTGAAATGGTAGCAACAGACGAGCAGAAGGCTGAGGTTCTCAACAACTTTTTTGCTTCAGTCTTCACTGGCAACCCCTCTCCTCACAACTGTCAAGTTGATGGCCCACAAGATGCAGACTAGAGAGACAAAGTCTCCCCTACTGTAAGTGAAGATAAGGTTCGTGACCATCTGAGGAACCTGAAGAGATACAGGTCCATGGGACCTGAAGAGATGCATCCCAGAGTCCTGAAGAAAATGGCCAATACAATTGCGAAACCACTGTCCATGATATTTGAAAAGTCATGGCAGTCAGGTGAAAACCCTGGTGATTAGAAGAAAGGACATGTTACGCCCACCAACCTGGGTGGTGCAGCCAGTGTTCCAGAGGGACGGGATGCCATCCAGAGGGATCTGGATAAGCTAGAGAAGTGGGCCCAGGTGAACATCATGAGGTTCAACAAGGCCAAGTGCAGGGTCCTGCACCTGGGCTGAAGTAACCCAAGATATGAATACAGGCTGGGGGAGGGCATGCCTGACAGCAGCTCTGTGGAAAAGGACCTGGGGGTACTAGAGGATCAAAAGCTGGACATGAGCCACCAATGTGCAGTTGCAGCCCAGAAGGCTGCAGGCCAGTACCTGAAGGGGGCCTACAGGAAAGCTGGGGAGGAACTTTTTACAGGGGTTTGCAGTAAGAGGACAACAAGTAGTGGTTTAAGCTGAAAGAAGAGAGATTTAGGTTAGAGATCAGGCAGAAATTCTTCAGTGTAAGGGTGGTGAGACACTGGAACAGGCTGCCCAGAGATGCTGTGGGGGCTCCATCCATGGAGGTGTTCAAAGGCAGGTTGGATGGGGCTCTGAGCAGCCTGCTCTAGTGGGAGGTGTCCCTGCCCATGCAGGGGAGTTGGAACTTGATGATCTTTAAGGTTCCTTCTCAAACTCAAACTCAAAAAACTCAAAAAATTCTGTGATTCTCTGATTTGCTGGGTGGGGGGAACTGTGTGTCTGTGTCAAGTGACATGGCAATATTTGCTACAACCATGAAGTACTTGACTGCAACACACAGCTCAGCAGGGGTGCCCCCTACAGCTTTCTGGGGTGCCCCTCTCACCCCAAAGGAGACCTGCTCACCTTCTAGGCTCTTTTCCCCCATAACCCACCAGTGCTCTTGCCTCGAAGATTTTAGTCTCTGTATCTTGGTATTTTCATTTGTTTTCCACTGGGTGGCACTGAATCCTCATTGCTAAAACCAGTTCATTATAACCACACCAAAATTTAAGTACAAGGATGTTATCAAGCAATGCATAGGCATATAGAAAAGGTATATAAACAGGAAAAAAAAGTCTCTTTCTGAGAGAAGTGTAGGCAACATATGAGCTCTCTTCTATTCAAGGCTTTTTAGATGTGCTAAGCAGTGTTTCAGGTTTCCTTGTGCCCAATGCACCTTACAAGTAAAATATCCTCTATGCTACAGCAGTGAATAATACTATGCCTGCATGTAAAATCAGCCATTGTACTTCAAAGGCAGGTTTATGTATGCAGTCATGACAGAGGAGCTGAGCCTGGAAGCAGCAGTAAAACAGCTCAGCATTGATTTGTTAAGTCCATTTTTAAACACTTTAACCACCTGTGAGTGTGCCAGGTATCTTCAGGGATTCATGTTCAGCAGAGAAAATCCCAGGTGAAGCACAACCTAGGCAGTGTCTGCATCAAGACAAGCATCAAGAACGTACATTGCATCAAAAAGGATGAGGCTGTAGAATACTGTGGGTCAATATTCCAATATGTTTTTTTAGGTAAGGTTACAGCCACCAGCCTCCTATTCCCCATTCCTCTGCTTCATCTCATCAACTACTAAGGCCCACAATTAAGTATTCATTCCCATTTCAATATCTTGTGATCCCCTCACCCCAACAGCTAGGGCTACTTGTGGCAGAGCTGCAAGAGCTGCCAACAGTAGGACGGGGAACTAACAATGCCTTGAGGAGGCAATTCAGAAGGATCCTGGGGTGGATGGGTCCAGGCTGTATAGCGGCTGGGGATAAGGTGCAATGATGAGCCAATGCACAAAGAAAAGGATGCAGTGAGAAGGTGGGAGGCCCCTGTGCCTCCTGTTCCCTGTGCCCTCCATCTTTGCATCTGACATCACTGGATCTCTTCTGCCCTTGGGCTCTGCAGCTAATTTCTCTAGGAAATTAAAAAGGAAGAGTTGATCTTTTCAGGACAAATGTACAGAAATTCATACCTTCAGTATTGTTTACTTTCTTTCAAAATAAGACTACTCTATCCTAAACAAAAAGCTGTTGTCCCTTTATTTCAGCACAGAGTTGTGATGTATCTTGATTGGTGCACAGTATGTAGCAAAGCAAAGGCCAAATACAAAGCAAAGCATTCCCTTAGACATTTATTTTCTTTTTTTCCTTTTTTTTTTTTTTTTCTTTTTTTTTCCTTTTTTTCTTGGAGGGACTGAGCTACAAAATGATGGGAGGCTGGTAAAACATTGCTCATCAGCTAATTTTTTTGGTCCCCAGCTTAGTACTGCTTACTTAGTCCAACATCGCCTTCCTCTTGATCCAACTCATTTGGAGGCCGATGGTGGAAGATGCGGTTTATCAGAAGTCCAATGTGGCTAAAGAGGATGAAAGGTGGAGGCAGCCATGGCTTCTCATGATAGGTCATAATGTAGCGGTACCGGTTGTACTTCCAGAGCTTGTTTGATATGGATTTCAAATCATAATAAACATTACTAAGAAGAGAAAAAGAGGAAGAAGGAGAGTAAGACATTCCTGTGAGGAATATTCCAAATGCAGCTTGTCTACAGATCTAATTTGACAATGAAGAGAAGTCCCATTCCTCAAGTGAGGTAAATCAGCTTAGTAACTTCCATTTAACAAAGCAACAGCATGGGCTTGCAGCCAGTGCACTGAGAATGAGATCTTCAAAGCTGTCTACTGGATTTGGGTATCCAATTCCCATTCACATGGGCAACTGGGCAAAAAGTATCCCTGAAGTGTCTTTGAAATCTCAGCCAGATTATTTAAACTTTAATACATAGCCTAACTGAGAATTCAACATTGTCTGCCTTTTTGGACTGGATGAGATGTAGGAGTCATGCTGAGGGAAAACTGTTAACAAAACAGTTCTGCTGGTCTTCAGTATGCTCCCCCTATGCAAAATATTTGCTGCAAGAGGTAGCAGTTCTTCTGCAGGGTACTCTTCAGAGCTGTGATGATACTAAACATCACTATTGTTGCACTAATTTCCCATATCTACTATCATAGGCCCAAATACAGGAAAGCAACTTTAGGTTTTCAGTTACATCATCATTCTACACACTGAATGTATAATCACAAAAGCATCAGCTTTGCTTCTGGGAGCATAATTAAATGTATTGCTCAAACCCATTTTTGGTCCCCCTTCTGGAATAATCAAATCACTAGGCAGTTTTAATATAGGATCATTGCTAAAGATTTAAATCTAGAAAGAATTACAATTTCACAGCTGTGCATTAAGGGGGAAAAAAAAAAAAAAGTTGCCTTGCTACAATTTCAGGAAAGGGATTTCTAATTAGAAGTGGGAATAGAATAAGTTTTGATCATTCAGTTTTCTTGAATATTAATCACTACACTTCTTGATTTGAAACTTTTGTAACCTATTAGCTGGTTTTTCCTTCCTCAGAAATAATAGAACTCTAGGAGAAAATAATTAACTACTTGGACTAAACTGTTCTTTACTAATACTTCAAAGAACTTGATCCACTACAAGACTTTCCCTGTTAAAACTTGAAAGGTTAGAATTATCATAAAGACACATTAATTACTACAGAATTACTATGAATTAATATGGAATTATTACAAAAACTCTACTCTGGCAGCAGATATTAAAAAGCAGATAGTTAAAAACATCACAGTAAGATTTCAGTCTAGAACATACCAAATTGCACCAAACAACAGGAATCTTGGTAAAACAAGCACAGCTTTTAGGCCCAAAGGGCAAATCTTCTAAGCTGAATTAATGTTACTTGTTTGCCAAATGGAGTTGTCCACTTTCACAGAGTCAGAGTCCATTTAAATGGCAAAACAGTTTTGGTGTCTGCTTGGCATCCACTTCCTCTGACCCTCTTGCTTTCACTGTTTTTTATTCACCTGACTCCCAAGGAAGGTGGGGAAATAACCACCAACATTCCATTGCTGGGGTATTTTTGTTTAAAGGTTTTTGTGGAAGCATTGGCAGAATAATTGCTCTTCTCAGTGATGTCCAGTGATAGGACAAGGGGCAATGGGTACAAACTGGAACACAGAGGTTCCACGTAAGCATCAGGAAGAACTTCTTTCCTGTGAGAGTGACAGAGCCCTGGAACAGGCTGCCCAGAGAGGTTGTGGAGTCTCCTTCTCTGGAGACATTCAAAACCCGCCTGGACATGTTCCTGTGTGATGTGCTCTAGGCGATCCTGCTCTGGCAGGGGGGTTGGACTAGATGATCTTTCGAGGTCCCTTCCAACCCCTAAGATTCTGTGATTCTGTAACATCTATTAGTTGCTTTTGCAGCAATATACCATGGTACCTACTTAAAGAAAGCAATAAGCAAATTGACCATGATGATGTACTGCACAAAGAGGTAGACAGCTTGGAGGAACGGCGTGAGGAAGGAGCCGGGAGGACAGTCTTCATTGGTTTCACAAACTGAAAGTTAAGGACATACAGAGCACAGTTAGTATGGAAATCAGAGCACAGCACAGCAGTGGCATGTGCTCATTTGCCTGAGCAAGAGACAGTCTTCATTATTTTCACAGAGATACATTACAAGATTTCCAACTGTCAAGTCTACCTCCTCATATAGGAAATCTGAGACCTCTTTGTGATACTACTGCCCCACAGTTTACATCGTAATTCAGAAGCTGTAGATGCCATTTCAGGTGTCTCAGTTCTTATA
>NW_009953597.1:512853-528926 GCF_000747805.2 Chaetura pelagica | reverse complement strand
CTTGAGCACACTGACACCCAAATCTTTGATCCTTAAACCAAAGCTTTCATTGGCTTCACTGTGGAAAAGATACAGTGCAAGGGCTGATTTATAAGTACCAGAGTGGTATTTCTTTGGAGCTTCATTAACTCATGTGCAAAACAATATACATCTACAAGTATTTGTGAGATGAAGTTGAAAATCACAGGAATTAAGGCTTCCCCCTTAATGTTTTCAAATTTTCAGTTAAATACATTTCAGGCTTTATAATGTTAAATCAAGTTTTACACCCTTTAGGAAATTTAAAAACACATTTATAAGGCAGCAGCCCTAAATTCAGGACATATTCCAAAACTTTATAAAGAGTCATTGGACAGATCTTAGCCTTATTTGGGAAGTGACAACTTTTCTAAATGTTTTGCACTAACAGGTGATTAAATAGATTCAACTGTGAAACATAACAGTATGCTTTCGTTAAAGTAATTTTGACTTATATAACCAAAATACATAGCCATCATGTGACTGAGAAATAATAATGAATCTATGCTGAAGTTTGTATCTTAAACATCTGTATTTAATTGCATACCTACTTCTCTATTTTAAGGACTGTTTTACTTGTACCCATCACTTAGCAGCATAAGAGTGCCTACCATCTGTAATGCTGAAGTATCTCCTGGAGTGCCTCATTCTCTCTTACAGAGACATGGTCAAAGATAAAACATCATCAAGATAAAACATTTTTCCTATTTACATCAATCCGTTCTATTTTTTCCTATGTTCAACTCGTTTATCTGTTTAAGAACGACACCAGGTAACTCTTACTATAGTGAAAAATACTTTTTCTTTCTTATTTTTCCTTTTTAGTTTTCTCTTCATTCTTTCTTTCTTTAAGGCAACATTGTAGTCTTTTCTCCAAGAAAGCAGCAGCTTTGGAGTCACCTAATTTGAAATTCATTTCACTGCCAGATGCTGTAACCAGGATCTACCTTTGTATTAGTTCTTGTGTTCATTCCTCTGAGCTTTGCAATATATTTCATTTGAAAAGCTAAATTTTAAGGTTTTAAAGCTTACTCTTTATTTTTAACAAAATAAAGCTTTGTTCATTCAGTATTACTTATTAAGGACATATATACAATGGAAGCAAAATTGTTTGAGAACATACTCAACATGTGGCCAAAACTCTAGCAGCCCAAAGTAGACATGCTTCTGTTCATATGACCTTTAAGCTGTTCAGCTGTACTATGAAAAATTACCTACCATCTATTTCTCCAGCATACACCTCTCCAAACATCATCCAGTAGGGCTGAAATACAATATCTCGTGCCAGAGTCCAAGAAGGAGGTTCCTCTGGTGAAAGGATTGCTTTTCGTGACACTCCAAAACTCAACAAGACTATGGCCATCATGACCACAATATAGAACATGTTTGCTGTCTGGAAGACATGTTTGTATGAAGGAATTAGCTGTGTTAATTACATGTAAAGGAGGCCTACATTGTAGGGAAGAGCACCAATCACTGCTTCTACTGATCAGAATACAAATGATGGACTAATAATCTAATATGCTGGAGGAAACAAAAATATTTCTATGACCTGGACTACTTAAATACTTTAAAGAGGTTAAAGTCATCTGAGATCAAAAAGGCCACAAGTTCTGCTTGCCTCTCAAGTCCTTCTTAAAATCTTTAGCAAGAATTGAAAAATGCAGAGACCTTATTATGGTGCATTTCCTCAGTGGTATTTCTTCCAAACTGAAAGCGAGGAATAGCAGGGAAAATTATTTTGCCTTCTAATGAGTGAGAATTACTATGCAAGAAATAATATAGAATTATTAATAAGATAGTTCCCAATAACTGAGGGAAATTACAGTAGGAATCTGCACCCATCCCTCAAGACTAGGCAGCAGTTCAGCAGCAGCTCTTACTCCAGAAGAAAAAAAAAAGTAACTTTGATCTCAGAGAAATTTTGCCTACTAAAATGGTATATAACTATTTGAATCAAAATGTAAAATAATAATGAGACAGTTTCCAAGAGCTATGGGAATTATTTATAGTAGCGATCCCATCTGCCAGAGACAGTGATTCTTCTTTCTTCTGTTATCAAGCTGGATCAGAAACTCTACCCAAATGCAACCTTTCTCTAAGGAGTAAAGTAGAAAATTATTTTTGTGAATAAATTCAAATAATTAATACATTAGAGAGAGTTGAAATCTGATTATGGTCAATTTGCAAACAGAAAAATACATGGTATTTCTGGGTAGTACACCCACTGTGAATTATTAGGTGAACTCTTCTTTCACCGTAATATTTTTATGTCACGTCTGACATGTTCCTCAACTGATCCTCAACTGATGACTTAATTACAAAAATGTTGCTCCAAAGCATAATACTTACCATTTTTCCAATCATTGTCAGGTATGGACCTGCATGCTGATTCACAGCAAAAAGATCAAGGAGTCGAGCATACCAAAATATTATATCCAGGCAGTAAAGTAGCCTCCCTGCAGTTTGAACAGGGGGTCCAGACCAGCGCAAGCCAAACCCAATCATAAACAGGATGATAGCTATAGTATCAGTAAAATTCCAGTATTCATAAATCCACACCTTCACTTTTTGGCGGAATTTTCCAGGTTCTGAGATAAATACCTGAGTAGAATGTGGGGGAAAAAACAAAAAAACAAACAAACAAATAACTCCAGTAAAATCAAATAACTTCAGTAAAAACACATTATTTAATCTTTCATGTCTGAATTATTCCATGATATTTGGGAATATGTAAATTGTTTCCTTTTTTATAAAACTGCCTATTATGATTCACCATTAATTGAGGTTTGTACTTAATAGTCCCGTATTGTTTAAGTATGCCATAACAAGTAGGACAGCTTTTCCTAAGGAAAATCAGATTTTGAGCTTGAATCGATTCTCTAAAAAAGCACATTCCTCAGCAGAAATAGCAGCCAGTATAGAACCGTTATGCACATGCATCATTATAAATTAACAAGCATTTTCTAGAGAAATGGTGATGACCTGCAATAGCCCTTGCAAAAGTCCCTAGGTCATGGAAAATACCAACCTAACCTTGCTGATGGGAAAATAACTAATGCCTCTTATTTCAGACTGAAAATATCTCTATAGAGATCCTTGTATTCCACCAAGGACATGCTAAAAAAAGGAGGGCTGGCAACTAGCAAGGTAAAGAATGAAATGTTCACTCCTTGAACTGCGAGGTGCCCCAAAGGGATTTTAAGCTTCACTGAGCAAATGTGTGAAGTGGAATCTTTGGGAGACCATAAATAAAACCTCTGCACATTTCAGAGTGAGGCCAATTATGCAGTGTTATGTGAGATCACGCTGATAAGTACCAAGGAAAGGAGATACTTTCAAATGTTACACCCTGATCCTGCAAGAATTTATGCATATGAACACATTAATGTAAACAAAGTGATCCTACTCAGTTCAGCTGGACAAACTCACATGAGGAACTAGTTGCAGTCTCAGGGCCTAAGGCTGTAACAATTAGTTGATACAATCTAGAGTAGCAGAGGTTTGCAGTTATATTTCACAAGGCCCTCAGCAGTTAATTAGCTGCACATGTTAAGACATGGTGTCCTACAAAGTCTTTGTCAGAACTAGTGTACGGACAAAGAATATCAAGTAGAAGACATGAATGTCCAAGTCTCCAATGAATGTTAATGCTAGAAAGAAGAGCTGATGTTTCCACTGTGCCACCATCAACAGGATACAACAGTGCATCAGTGATTTCCAAAGGCTTGCCATTTCATAATAATTTTTTTCTCAATTTGATAATCCTTGTGTAAATGTTTTTCGATTTTATCTCGTGCGGTCACAGGACTTTTATGTCTTTCCAAGCTTTAACATATTCCCAGCATTTTTGCTGCCCCTTGAAAACCTTCACCTCTCTCATACTGATGTTGCAGTCTTCTGAACAATTTGTTGTAATAGCATCCTTCACCCAGAACTGTCACTACGTTTTTTCAATTTTATTTCTCCAGAAGCACCATATTTTAAATATCATATAAAAAACAATTTGCTTTACTATTGTTCACTATGTGCCAATTCTGCAGTGAAGATATGTCTGACTGGATATAATAATTTCAGAAATACATAGCTGCATTTGTCCCCAGTCTCAGGTTTGAAGTGCAGGTTGTGTTCAGAAGCTCGGATCTAAATAACTACAAATACTTGTGATTAATTTTGATTAGATTATCATTTATCCATGCTCAATGAATCCAGCAATAGGAGTTCATAGTGGTTCTTTTCCAATTAGACTTGATGGAGAGCCATGGATTATTCTGCACAAAACACCTGTGAATTTATAACAATGTCCAGACTCCAAGTAAATATCTAAATATAAATTCCATATTCATTACAGAAAATCTAATAGTCCACTCCAAAAAATTAAGAAGCGAGTGCCTACAGTGAGGGTCCAAATTTCAGTTCAGCACAATCACTCTCAAGTGACCTGCACATTACCACTGGCTTTACACAGAAAATTGAGATTAAAGGACAAGCTTTAAAAGCCCAAGTACCAGTTTTTAAATAAAAAGACTTCTCAGAAATATTCTCAGGAATAAGAGTTCTGCATAACTCTTTCCTCTGCTAAATTATCTACAAAAATAATGCAGGATTTGGCATTCTTCAGTTTATGGTATTCTCTGATTTATAATATATCATCTCTAGATTCAAAGGGTGAATGGAAAATCTTACCTCCCTGACTTTTTCAATTGCAGTGCTGAAAATATAAATGATAACGAGCCACTCTTGCACACTTGGTCTTGGTTCCATCTTCACCAACACAGTGTAAGTGAAGAGCATCAGAAAAGCCATGTATGCCATCTAGAAAACATGAAGTATATAATCCATATGCACTAAAAATCTGCATACATATGCTATATGTATTCAGTCTACAGGGGCACTGTCTGTTTTTTGAGCCCAAAAGCTTTCCTCCAGTTCTACAAAGTATTTTTAATGACAATAACCTCAGACATAATTTGTAAATTAGTGCTTTAGTGCTGAAGAAGTGGGAGCAGAAGATGTACTATAGCACCACATGTGCACCTAGATCCCAAATTCATATATGACAGATTATTTTATCTTCACACAATTCCTTCAATGTAAAGGCAGTGCTGTGCTTTTAACCTAACCTTCTGCAGGAGGAAGTCAGTATTCTCAAAGCTATCTGAATCCCTGCTGGGTAATCAGTGCCCTCCAAAACAAAAGAAGAACAGCATCAGGTGAAAAGCACATGTATTAAAGGTACCAGAACATGCTATAAAGGTACCTGAGATAATATATTAGCAACCTATAAAGCGGTTAATAATAGCCTGTTAAAGGAGTACCAGTTTACATAAATGGTGGTCTGACCCACCAGCCTGATCTTAAACATCCGAAGCGCTACTGAAACTAGGTTAGTTTCTAAAACTGACTCCATAAGTGCATATTTCTGTACAATAAATATATCTCCTAGAGATTAAAATTCACTCCTTCAGAAACAGTTCCTAAAGAAAGGGACACAAATATCTGTGAGGTATTTAAGGTCAACTTCAAATCTGTCTCTGCATGTGCAATTAACCACTGTGAAAAGCTGTGTTCCTCTTTTATGTAGCTTCTTATACTTTCTCCTTGGTTGTTATTTGTTTTGGTTTGTTTTTTAATACAGAATTTAGCAGAAAAAACTTTTCACTTAATTGTGAGAGAAATATTTAATTGTCTTCACATGCACCCCCAACGCTCAGTGGCTGTAAATCCATGCTAGGCAAAGTAAAAGGATCATAAAGGGGTATTTGAGGGATCAAAGGAACGTTTTGGCAATCTGAGTTCCAGCATGATGACCAACCGTGTGAAACCAGAACTTGACAATTGGTGCATTGTAGAATTCATAGATTTTTCTAGTGCCAGGCAGGTTTCCTCGTCCACCATCTACTTGGCTTTCATCCAACTTCTGAGCAATCTTCTCCACATCATAATCCTTCTTTAAAAGGAAACAGTATTTTAAAAATAAGACAAGGGTTTGTCATGTTAGGAGGAAGACAGGCACAGATGTTTAGGCTTTGTTATGAATATACAAACCATTATGGTAGCCTCATTTTCTCTGATTACAAACATTTCATTTGCAATAAAATGTGCACTTTTCCACTATAAATATTCATGTAGAGTTTGCCCTTATGACTACAGGCAGTAGACTGGGCATCAGCAGACCTGAATCCACTCCTGTTCCTGTCACACATTTCTTCAAGTTTTTAAGCAAAGTCACTTAATCACTCTGTGTTTCACTTTTCCCATCTGTGAAAGAGCAATAAATAACAACTCCCAGTGTGACATAACTGTGTTATGCAGAACTACACTAACAGCTGTGGCACTTTCTGAAATTAGGGAATGAGTATCACATTTCCTCTCATGTATACAGACAATGTCAAGACAGAGGAATTCTGAATACAGAATCTAATTGCTAATCTTGATGTACTGCACACCTGATTAGAAAACAACGATGAAATAAGTACTCCCTGACAAAGATTCACCTACAAAAAATACAAGTAACTTCTTTATTATTTTCAGTAAAATAAAAGCAACCAAAAACCCAGAAAAGAAAACACAACTGATTTTGTATGCAGCGTCTGACACTTGTTGGAGTACTTCTGTAAATGTACAAATATCTCATTGCTGCTGAGGCATAAGAGCTGCAGACACATGGCAGTGGGCAACAAATAAAACCAGACAGTGCTGAGAAGAGTTTTCAGAGATGAAGGAGAGAGTCCTGGGTGAACTATAATAGCTAATAGCTGGGCAAGGCTGAGGGAACCAAACTACCTTGTTCCATTTTGCTTCAATGCTAGCCAATTGTCTTGGGTAATACCAATGCTAAAATGTATTGCTACAAGATATCTGCACTTTTTATGTATTTATCCGTACTACACAGTATTTCCTTGGGTTGTCAGGGGAAAACTGATTTGTTTTCATCACATTAGACTCAGAAAAGTGCTAAACGAGAGAAGCTGATACACAGAATCATTCCAGTGTGTTAGCATCAGATCCTCCAAGGTGAAGGAGAGAATTCCAGCTACAGCAGGTCACTGGAATGTATGTCTGTGTGTGCAAGATGTTCAGACACATAGCACATTTACATTGTTGAAATTGTCTGTACATTTTTCTATAATATTTCATATCAAGAATAGTCAAGCATCTCAGTCTACTGATTTAAGCAACACTCTACATTAGATAAAATCAGAAGGTAACACTGGAAGGAAGCAGCCCAATGTGAGGCAGGTCAAAACATTGATTATGCGAATTGCTGTGTTCCCTTCTACCACACTGCAGGGCTGCATATAATTACAATTGGCCTGTTCTCAGGATCATAGCTGTTAACCATCCCACAAAAAAAGCATTTTTGAACTGACTATATTAGACAGGCACTGCAGGAGGTAATGACTTGGAAGATTTTTCTGCATCAGAAAGAGAAAACACAAGTATGACATTGACATGCCTACCATGCTGCTGCAAAGGTCCACAACAATTCACTCTGTTTTATTTTTTTTTCACAAATTAAAAGTTAACTGATAAGGTCCCAAGCAATCCACAATGCTTACCTGCTGTTAGACAAACAGAGCAGAGCAAAAAAAAATTACTTGACACTTCTCACTTGACAATCTTGTTGTCATTGGTTAGGACCCCAGCAATGTTTATCCTTTTGGATGGAAATTGTATATGTCTGCCATCCACATCAGACTGAAAACTTTTGGAAATTCTCAGATCAAGGAATGCTTTGTGCAGAATGAGAAAAAGAAAGGACAGGCAATTTTGCTTAGAAAAAATCTGGGGATATTCAGATCTTCAAGGGCAAAGCCTTCACCTATTCTCGTGAAACTCCACCAACAAGCCTAAGTGGGGCCTATGGATTGATAGCCATCGTGAGGAGAAAGACTTGGGGGTGTTGGTTGACAAAAGGCTCAACAAGAGCCAGCGATGTGCATTTGCAGTCCAGAAAGCCAATTGTGTCCTGGGCTGCATCAAAAGAAGTGTGGTCAGCAGGTCAAGGGAGGTGAGTCTCCCCCTCTGCTCCACAATCACAAGACCCCACCTGGAGTACTATGTCCAGTACTGAAGATGCCAACACAAGAAGGACATGGACCTGTTGGCAAATCCAGAGGAGGCCCCAGGAAAGCTGGGGAGGGACTACTTATGAGGGCATGCACTGATAGGATGCAAGGTAAAAGCTTTAAGCTGAAAAAGGGTAGATTTAGGCATGAGGAAGAAATTCTGGACTGTGAAGGTGGTGAGACATTGCAACAGGTTGCCCAGGGAAGTTGTGGAAGCCACATCCCTGGAAGCATTCAAGGCCAGGTTGGATGGGGCTTTGAGCAACCTGATCTAGTGGGAGGTGTCCTTGCCCATGGCAGCGGGCGTGGAACTAGATGATCTTTAAGGTCCCTTTCAAATCATTCTGTGATTCAATGATTCTATGACTTTGTGCAACCACAGTTCCCTGCAGTGTTTCAGGACTCAGCTCAGGTGACTACACCAAAAACACAGTGCTTCTCTTGTGCTTTCAATGGCATCGCTGCTAGGCTCAAGCAATGCAGAAGTAGAGATTCCTGTTTTTTCGACAAAGAGGGTAAAAGCTAGAGCTCTGAAAGGGCTAAGATCTAATTTAGGAAAAAGCTTAGTCTCTCATAAGAAGAGACTAAGAGTGAAGGATGGCCAAGGAGAGAGGGAGAAGATGTGGCTGAGATGCAGGTAAGAGGTTGCTGGCCCAGCAGAGTGGGAGGAAGGAGGGAGTTTGAGAGGAAGGGACCTCGAATGCATCAGCTCTGCTGTCTCCCTGCTTTGGACAGCTCAGCTGGGCAACCTGAATTGAGCTTTATAGATGTGATTTTGTGTACAATATGAAATGAGTCTTAGGTTATTTGTTATACTAGATTACATATGTATTTATGTGCAGCTTGAATAGATTTTATGCTTGTGTACCTGAAAAATAATTAAAATCTCATTGTACTTCTGTGAGGTTAGGTAGGATTTTCTAGTTATAACTAGTACAGCAGTGACACCCAGCACAGATGAAGTGACTTGGTCAAGGATAAAACCAGGGATCAAATCCTCATTTCTTGAGAATTGAGCCTCAACAGTTTCAGCTGATCACTTCCTCCTAACTCCTCAGGATTCTACTGTGGTAAACAGACGATCATCACATGCAAATGACTGATCATGTCAGACTAACCAGAGACAAGGCGTCTTTAGCGCTGGGTGTACTCTGATCCCCATGATACCAGGTGAACTGGTGGAAGTCTTGAGACTGAGGCACATGAGACATTTCTGCCTTGCTTTTAAACTCCAACATCAAGATGGTGGGAGGCAGGAGAATACTCATTATGACCTAAAAAAGAGACACAACATTCAGGAAAATAATTCAGCAGCTACAGCATAGACCTGAGGCCACACTAAGCCACGGATGGTGCCTGCACAAACCCTATGCAACTTCACTGTCCTGGGAGTGAGCCACTTGTGCAAGGAATCTCTATATCATACCACTAAAAAACTTCACAAAATGCATTCTCCTAATGTCATCCTACAGCTGCTTTTGCAAAAAAGTAAACTGCAGGCAAGTACTGCCTTCCTTCTCTGCCTTTCTTTTCTCCCCCAGAGGTGCACATTTCAATTCACGCTTAAGCACATCTGGTTGAAGCTACATGACACACATTCATAACCACAAATACATGTATAAAGCATCTAAACAGCATCTCAATGCTCAGAAAAGCTGCAGTGACATTACCTTAAACCAGGAGTTCTTCCGCATCTTCAGACGTCCCATCCACATATCAGTCAGCAGCATCTGTGTGCAAGTATGGGACACGAAAGGCCGCAGCCCCACAGACACTGCTAGTTTTAAGCAAGTTGAATTGCTCCAGTTTTTCAGTTCATAGGTCAGTAATTTCATGGCCATCTGCTCATTTTGTTTGAATGCTTTTTCCAGCACATCTAAGGCAAGCTGCCCAAATTCCCTAGAGCCAAATGAATTAAGAGTTAATATAACAGCAACCAGTCAAAACTCAGAATCGGTGTTGCAGAGAGGTTGGTTTGAAAACTCTATTAACTAAAGCTCAGATAACAATCTCAGTAAGAATGTCTTCTCCCATTTTTCCCATTGCCTTATCTATATAACTAGTGAAAAATCATTTGAGGGGTAAATCTAATGTTTAGTTCTAATCACAAGGTTTAGGGTCATTCTGTTTTCTCTTTTTTTTAATTTGTTTTGTTCTTAATCTCAGTCAGCAATCAAAATTGACCCTAAAAAGTCCTAGGTACTTCCTTCAACAGCAGACTCAGCACCACAGTGAGAAAGCACTGCAGGCAGCTGCAGAAGCCTCTTCTTTTACACTGGCTCTTAAACATCTGTAGGGAAGACTCCTCAAGGAAGATACAGTTTCCTTTCATTAAGCTTCGGAGCTACATGTAAAACAAGACAGCACATTTTATTGTACTCTGAATATGAGGCCTTATGTCCACAAAGCATACGATATGTCATTAATAAGAAAAACTTCCATAAAATGCTAACATGAAACTACAAACTAGAAGAAAATTCTTTGTCTACTTAGTTTTTAACTCACTCATTTATTTCAGTATACATTTTTCTTTAAGTCTGACACAAAGCAGGGTGTAAGAACTGATTTTGGTTTGCTCGTTACCACGTTACAGATTTGAAAGGTCCAACACATATGCGTCATACTGCTTTTTAACAAGTTGAAGGAAGCTGTACGGGAAATTTCAGTCTTCACCTTGACCATTAATCAGACAGTGAGCCACGTATTACTAATCTATATTTTAATTTTCAAACATGCAACTAGTTAACAAGCTAATAGCTTTACTTCAACTCTTGGCCAGACTGCACACTGATACATAGCTCCATTATATAATATGAATAGTGAGCATCTGAAAATATTTCTTTTACACTCCACAGTCCATGGCACCACCAACCTTATGAACTCTTAGTGGATTAGCAAAATACCTAACCATTCAAAGCAGTGCAGAACTTTATTAAATTAAGTGAAAGGAGAACACAAACTTTGAGTATTTCTTGAGTTCTTCTGAAGTGTCATCCACCATGTTGCTCTGTTTAGCTTCATGTGCCATTGCCCTGTAAAGTTTACAAGCCACAACAGCTTTGACCATGGCTTCCTCTCCATGCTGCCAGAAGAACATTGCCATCCTTTGTCTTTTCATTAATACTGCCCAAACCAGGAGGTCATTATAGGGGTAGATAAACCCAGGTGACTCATAATTATCTGCAAAGTTTATATCCTCTTTTGGTTTCTTCTTACACTTGTGGAAAGCAGTGGATCTTTCCTAAAAAAAAAAAAAAAAAAGTAAATCTCAATGAATGGTTGAGGTCAAGATGCATGTAAATAAAAATGCACACAAATTTAAATTACAAACTATTTGATTATTATACACTATTAAGTCATTAACCATAGCTAGGATCATATTCAGATTACCAATGCTTAGAAGCTGGTAACATTACTGGAGGAAAAACTCTCCTTTCTCTGTACCCATGCCATGTCTTGTTTTCCATAGTGTTTGGCAGTCTCCAAAATCTGTGATACCAAGACCCTACTTTCAGCCTTTTCTTGTAGTTATGTCATGACAGGACAAAAAGCAATCAGTAGACTGAAACATACATCATGGACTTCTAATACTTAATGATGATTTTTACTGTCTGCCACACTTGTAAACTTGTTATACATTCATGTCTGGCTATTTCTCCATTAAAAGCAAGGAAAAAGTCTTACTTGTGTAAGTGATGTTGTCTCAGTGCTATAAAGGGTTCATTTTGGCTCAGACTGATTTCAATAAAGCCATTTAAATTCATTCTACTTTATGATTCGTCTGTCAGATATATGTATGTGGTAATGTTTGTTCTTTTATCATGCTCTTTTAGAAAGAAAATATTCTCTCATCATTTTCCAGGTATCAGAACTGCATTTCTTTTTAGCAGGCTTGCTGAAGCTGCTTTAATAAGCAATCATGAGGAAAGATCCGGAAAGTCAGAGAATTCCTACTATTGCTTCCAAATAAGAAGAGTTTTCACCCATGCTTGATGTTCAGATGTCTGGTGATACTACCTTTCAGTGAACAAAATTCCTAGGAGGAGTCTGAGCTTGATTTCAACATTAAAATGGCAAGATCTGTATTTTGTGAACCTGAGCAGTAAAATGTTGCTTCTATAGCAATCTAAGTAGAATTATAACTAACAGCATGACCAGCATATGTATAAAATCTTGTCGTAAAATTATTAGCAGCCTCATACGTTCTAAGCAAAGTCTACAATAATCAATTATATTACCTTGTATTTGTAAGGCTGTGCTGTTCTGAAGAACTGAGAATGCAAAGTACTTTCAGCAGATCCCATTCTACTACCTGTCTGATTACTCTGATGAAGGGAATGAGACAGGCTCTGGGAAAAACTGGAGAGTACTCTCTAGATCCAAAGGTGCACCATAAAACACAAGGAGAGAAATGTAAATTAGAGATTAAGTTTGCCTGTACTTACTTTTGATCGCAATGGTGCCTGTGAAAACTGATGTTATTCAAAGACTAGTGAGTCAGCAATCACTTTAACTACCACTGGAGCTTATAACCATCAGGGAAAAAACACCTTGTTACATCTAATTTAGAAAATACATACTTTTCTGAATCTCTAAATTAAAAATTCTGATTTCACCAATAGCATCCACCAAATACAGTAACAACAGGGCATGCCCCAGATTGCAATCATCCAACCTGGAAGTTCTTCTCAGTGCCTACCTTTAAAAAAAGTGCCATAAAAGACAAGCCTTTAAAAGACATACATTCTCTGAACTATTACTGATCATTCCCTCCTAAGGATGGCGTATCTGTCATCCCTGGGCATTTTGTTCAGTGTTGACTGAGAGGGAAGAAGGTTACTAAGTGAATCACTAGTACTCTTCCATGCAGTTTTTAGTTATAGGCTTGTGTGGTTTTACCCATTGCTGTTAAGGTCTTATTTCATGAGGATACAGTGAGGAGGGTTACAACTGCTGAAGTATCTTTTCTTAAACATTATTTTAAGCCAGTGACACACAGGAAGCTCTGTGTTTCTATTCATTCCAAGGAACAGCTTTCATTTCTTCTCATTTTCACTGATCACCTTGTTGTTCTTCTATTTGTCATGAAAACTATACAGGGGAAGGAAGATTTTTGATGTTTGTTTTTAACATATGGAAGTACTTCAACTAAAGCCCAGTTCTAGTCCAAAAAACAAGAAGAATCCTTATTCTGTAGATCTGCTCATTCTGTAATGTTGAGAATTATATTCAGCTGAGATGTTTAGGCTGTTTTCAAGCTACTAGTTTTGGAAAGTCAATGGGGAAATGAAAGTGCTAGCATGATTGCACACTGTTGCTCTGAGGTTGTTTGCTTGTTTGTAGAGGTGATGCTATTGATATGCAGACATGGCACAATGCTATGCCATACAGTAAAACACCTGAAGTATTTAGAAGGTACAGAATGGCACACACGTCCAAGGACAACCCCCTGCCTGCACAAAGTCACTGTACCATGGGTGCAGCCTGGCACATCCAGCATGCAATTTCTCTTGTGATGGCCACTGCATCACGAAAAAACTTCCGCAGAGCAAACACAGCTCATTGGCTTGGGCAGGAAGATGAACCACTAGCACTGAGCTGCTTCTAAAAGATAAGACATTTGCTCAAAACGTGGGTCAGGGATATCCAGGTTTCTCTTCACTGTGCTGACATGCTCTAAGTCTGGTTCAATGCCTGTTGAATCAAATATTTATGTGGTGTAGTCCAAGTTGCAAAAGGCAAAATGGTGGTTGACACTCCCTTGTTGATAGATGTCAGGCAACAAACACAACCCAGCTATCAGACACAAAGGCAAATTTACTGAACTAATAGTTAATTTAACAATCACCAGTGGTCTTGGGGGGACAAGAGTAGCTGGGTGAGGGATTTGTCCCTTTTTTTATTTGCAACCTTTCCACAGTTGCCTAAGAGATTCATAGAACAGACAAGCATGACACATATTTAACTGATGGTCTTCAGCCAAATCACAATGACAGCCTGAGCTGTTTTCATGTGTCACATTTTGGCTTTTGTTTTATGACCAGCGGTAACCATTTCACAGAAGCTACCTTATGTTTTCTGTAGAGATCATTGTAGAGAATTCGGAAATTCTTCCTTGTGTAGCTGCTCCGATAAGCTCCACCAAGAAGGTACTCTATCACCAGCCCAATATCAATCAGTGATATCTTGTAATCCAAGGAAAGGGTATTCTGAAACAGCAGACGTCACAAGCATTTCGTGATGTGATTATATGCAATGTCAGACCCCTACTACTATGAGGAGAGTCTGGAAGAAGGTGCAACTGAGAGCTCCTGCATCTGTCAGGAAAGAGTATACATTCCTTAGGCATATGAAAAGTGTGATGTCTACAGTCCACCGCACCTGCGTAGCACAGGGTGAACATCCCAATGTTCACTAGACCAGCTTGCATTCAAAAGTGAAAGGAAGGCTTTTTCAAGTTGTTCACCAACAGAGAGACTGAAAAAAATATTCTCCTGACAAGAGAAAACCATCATGGCATAACTCACTCAATAAACTAGTTCATCAATTAAAAATTAAAAAACTGATGAAGCATATCTTGAATTTTGTAGAGTACTTCCTTGAGTCTGACCATCTCTTGTAGAAGGTTAAGGATGTACAACAACTAGAATAGCAGCTGCACATGCGTTAGCTTTAGT
This sequence comes from Chaetura pelagica, assembly GCF_000747805.2. Taxonomy (NCBI): domain Eukaryota; kingdom Metazoa; phylum Chordata; class Aves; order Apodiformes; family Apodidae; genus Chaetura; species Chaetura pelagica. The sequence goes on along the minus strand of NW_009953597.1, from coordinate 514,159 downwards.
TTCGGAGTCTCTCACCATTTGTGTTTAAAGCAGCACTATTTCCCAGTTCACCTCCACTGTGCTTCCAAGACATGAAGTTTCTGACAAATTCTCTGAAGAACAGATTATCTTCAATGCAGATTTTAAAGATTATTGGTAAAACCTTAAACCACATCTCCTGAAAGTGCAAAATGAACCTGTACAAGAACGGGGTCCAAGGGGTTATGCACTCCTAGTAGTGTACACCTTTCAGACTGTGAAAAGTAATGTTCTTCACTAAACTGAGGTTTATTTCAACAGACTGTAGTGGCAAGACTCAACATGGCCAGCTAAGACACACTTAGAAGACAGAGGGAAAGGCAAAGGGAACAGAAGGCACCAATATGCTGAGCACTCTGGGGCAAAAGCATGCCTCACAGGATAAAGCACTTCAGCTCTGTCATTGAGAGCTAGGCAAGAATTTCTGACTCTTCTGCATTACAAAGCATATTTTGTGCTATCAGGGCAGACCGCAATCTATCTTCATTCAAATGTAGCAGCAGCAAAGTTGGTTACACGAATGGAGAAACTGTTCTGAAATACATGTTCACATCACTGTGCTGACTGTCCTAGCTACTGTGTTACTATCTGTAATAAGATGGCAACTGTACATTCACTGAGCACTTTTGCATTCCTACGGAAGCTGAGGTGAAAAAGGCTTTTTGGTGTTTAGACCTGCTTGCAGGTCCCAAGTGTTAGCTTACCCAGCAGCATGGAAAGTTTTGAAATCAGGCACTTCTTTTCTACCTAAATTCCACTATTCAATTTAAAGGTGCAAAAGCTTCCCTATAGATGTGAGTTTTCCCAGATTGTCCCAAGATGTAACCATGGGAGAGCAGTCATATCAAGGGGCCAATCACTTCAGTATCAGTGAGAAAGTCAGATTCCTCAGCCTGTAAAAGTTTAATGTATATTCAAAGAGAGATTTTCTGTATCTGTTCCATAAATTAGACATCAAATATGTCTATCTGTATGGGAAAACAAAGAAAATAGCTTGCTATGGAGACCAGAATACACTACAGCTATTTATAGAAGCATGAATGGGATCAACATGAAAGTCACCCACAGTAAGAAAATCATAATAGAAATCCCACTACTTGAGACCACAGAACTCTGCAGACCATCAAACTTACAATTTTAGTTAATCTTAGCACTCTACATCCTGGAATGAATAAGCCAATTAATCTACTTTTGAATCTAGGCACCTCCTGCAGTGAAGACCAAATACAGAAAGAACCACTCACCCCTTCCTGGCTAAGAAGTACTGTGAGGGACAATAGACAGCAGG
>NW_009953597.1:496324-512829 GCF_000747805.2 Chaetura pelagica | reverse complement strand
AAGGCTACCACTACACTACTAACAGAGCCAGTGCTCCATGCAGTAGTCATGTACTGCCACCTTCTGTTCTCCTAGGCAGTGTAGCACATTAAAACAGTATTTTATCTTGTCAAGATATCTTGTTGTTACTGCTCAACAAGAAAAGACTTCTTTAGCTTTGGGGCAAAGAAAAAAAAAAAAAAAAGAAAACCTTAAAGCAATGAGCATAATTACTGCAGTAATCCACTAAGTCTTTTGTACAATCACTTCATAATCTCACTTTAGTAACTTGAGAAAGAGTCTGTTCTACACAAACCATTTGACCTTGAAGTTAAGGTACAGGACCCTTGGGAGCACTCAGTAGTAGTATTCTAGTTAATTACTTAGGGGGATCAGTGGCACAAAGATAAAACTGCTTCATAGCTACAGAAGCACAGTAATGAACCCATCACTTCTAACCCTTTAACTCCCCTCTACTACTTAATTGCAGTGTGCCAGTGGACAATGAAGCTCTAAGCCACCACTTTTCTTATGTCCATTACATTCTTATGTCCACCTAGCCTTTCTTATGTCCATTACCTGTTTCACATCTTGAACTAGGTGATGCAGAAGTAGATTTGATGGTCCTTGTTTCTGTAGTTTGAAAAGATAGCAAATAAACATGTCACACACATCAATACAGTAAAACAAAGTAGCTAAGAGATCTGGGCAATATGCTACTGTGATTCAAACTCCTGCCACTCAAACTCACCCCATAAATGTCTCAAAAAACATTTCAATACCAATCTGCCTCTATCTTAAACTTTGATGTATTCTAGAAAGAAGTAGGTATCAGCTTGGTTAAGTAACATACAATTTTCAGCAGCATAAGCATGTACTAAGCATGTACCAGATTCAAATGAGAACATATCTCTCATGAGCTTCAGGTGAGTACTCAGTCTGGTTCACATCAGTGACTCAGAAATAAAAAGCTGGGACACCAATCAAAAAATCTAACATTACAATACAAAATTAACAAAACTCATTAATTTTCTTTTTTTTTTTTTTTTTCAAAAATCCTTCATAAAAATGTGGCCTAGTTATCAAATCTCTTATGCAAAACAGTATTCTTTCTAGGGATTCTTATCTAAAGTTGTACTACTAGGATTTCAAATACTCACTATATTGTAGAGTTCTTCCAAACGAGATATGGTAAGAAAATGGTGCATGTTCACTCCATGCTCTATTAACAGCTTCACAAAATCCACACGGTCCATCACTAAAGCATCCAACATTGCTTGTTCCAAGGCACCAACCTCCAGAACATCAGAGATGAAGAAAAAGCTTAGAAAATTATGATCTTCTTTTAGAAATAATAAAACATTCCTGAACAGCTAGGGATCTCCTTATCACAATTATTTGTCTTCACATATATTTAAAAAGTGCACAGTACAAAAGAAAAAAATTAGCTGGAAGAAGTGTCTGTGTAAAGAATTCAACAGAGAGGGGGAGTAAAACTGAGTCTCTATAAACCCAATGTCTGTAGAGACTTCTACAAATCTCACTTTAGAACCGAACTCAATAATAGATTCCCTACTCTTGAATTTACTTCAGAAGATAATGTATGATAATGGCAAGGGTTGAAGAAGCCTTTCTTGTTTGACATATGACAAAAGTCATTTCAAGGTACTGTATTTCAAGATCTCTCTATAGAACCTGAAGTTCTTTAAAGCAGACTTCTTTTCAAATATGAGAGAGAATCTGCATTAACGTAAACTCTCAAAGACACCATGAAGCAGGGATCTACCTACAACAGTGACCAAATAGTGGAAGCACTCTACTCATGGCGCTTGCACTGAGCTCAGCAGGATTTTTACTTACAAAATAGCAAAGGAGTTGGTCACATAAGGTTCATATAAATCCAGATAAATAATTTCTACAGAACACATATGCACCGAGAATGCAGGAGGGTGGGCAGAATGAGGAAGATGGCACAAAAATGGAGCACGTGTTAGTGCTAACTTGGCACATGAAGTTAGTCCTTTCCATGTACAAATTTATGTTTGGCAGAAGTCATAGTAAAAGATGACCAATAAACATTACAGAATTGTCACACATGAAAATAAAACTTATGCACAGTTTCTGAATTATTGGTGTTTCTCCCAGAAACATCTTGCAGTGACTGTTCCCACACTACATTTCCTTGAGAGTCCCTTCCTTGTGCTGGTGGTGTGTCTAAAAAGGTTTAGGCAGATGTCTGGTAATTGCTAAAATGGCATGCTGTTGTAAAGTCCATTTGGGACTGAGCTGACATTTAAGGAAAAACATAATTACAGCTGGTTACAATCTTTTTTATCTGCTGAATTTTTCAAACCAGTTCTAAAAACAAACTGCCACAATGTATGCATAACTGCGTGTTTCCTTAAAACACTGAGATATAAAAAGACTGCATGGACTTTCACCTAAAAATTGCTGCTTGGCTATCTAATTCAAAATTTGAACACGTAAACACAATAAACATACATAAAATATAGACCCTGACTGTCGCAGTTTAGCAGTTGGAGTGACACTCCTCTTTACTTAAGCAACCAAAGAAGTCAAAAGCAAACTGTAAAACTGTGCTTGTGCATTTTTTTTTCTTCCGTTTTGTTTTTTTTTCCTTCTGTACAATGCATGAAGAAAATATTGATGCTTAAGATTTTTTTTCCTGCTTAGTCAAAAGAAAATCTTTCAGGAGTGTATATAATTCTATTTTTTGCTTGGAGAAGCATCAAGAGATATAAGGCTTGTTTATTACAACCTCTCTACACCTTACTTGAAAGGGAGAACATACTCATTATTTGACAATGACTTTTCTGTCAAAACGGTGCTGAACAACTGCACTGAAATAGATATGAACAGGTACATAGATCTTTTTCAAACATAGCAGAAGTAGAGGAGCAGGAGTACTGGGACTGCCAGTGAAACCGTAAGGCCAGAGGATGATCAAGGTATAAAAGAAACACACAAGAAAATAAGGCTATTGTAGAAATGATAAATTAATTCATTGCCTCACTGCTCACTACAGAACATGTTAGAAAACTTCCTACATCAAAGCTGCTCTTTATGGTAGATAAATCTGAGGAACTGTGTCAAACTGAGGTGTCAGTAGGAAAGATTACAAGACATCCATAAAGATGTAGAAAATGTCAGAACCAGGTGGTATTCACCACCAGTTTCCAGAGAACTGAAGTACAGCTGAAATTAGCCCCTCTAACAGCAGAGTGGAAGACAGTAGAAAATATGGTAATAGTCAAGAAAAATTAAAGAGTGTACAAGTTGTCAAAGTATGGCAGATCAATACAGTTGGAACTTTGTAAGGAAAAATATGACACTACAATAAGCAATAACAGCAATATGGGCAAATACAGTAGAGTAAGAGAAAGCAAGGTAGATATTTTGTAGAATGAAATCAGAACTCTATCAGAATTTTGGCAGAGACAATGAGAATAAGGCTGTCCAATTGATGCTGTACATTTGTACCCCACAAAAGCTTTTGATGACACCTCCCCTGAAAGAGTTCTAAACAAATTAAGCTGTCACAAGGCAAAAGGTCCTCCAATTCTTTAATAGCTGATCAAATACTAGGGAAAAGATTATAAGTAGTAGTGGAAGACCAAGAAAAAACACAGTTTTAAATACTGACTTGACAATACTTGTTGATGATTCAAAAACACTCATAATAAAACTGGTTGGGAAAGGGTATGGAAAAATCTCAATATGGGCTAACCAGCCAAAAAAGCAGGTGAAATTCAATATGGGCAAATACAGTAGAGTAACAGGAAGCAAGGTAGATCCTTCTTTGCCTTTCAGTGGGCACTCAATATAATTTATTTTTACCAGGTTTGGTGCAAAACCATGACAGTGAACTGAGCCCAAAGAGGTAACAACAACAACAACAAAATTATTTAATTCATAGATGCCCAATTGTAGACATTTCAAGCAGAACTCTCCATGTATTCAGCCTTACAGACCACAGGAAAATACGAACTGGTGATTAGTAAGTTCAGCTCTTTTGTGTCAAACAACCAGCTACAGTTACTTAAAAAAAATACACTCACTGCCAATTTTCCGAAAATAATCATTAAATAATAATTATATTATTAAATTAGTAAATTAATAATTATTAAATAATAATTATAAAGAAAAAAGGGCACTTGGGACTGGAAAAATCAACCTTGTAATGCTTGGAAGGGAAAACTTTAAAAGTACTTTTGAGACCATCAGATACAATTACTTGAAGAAAATATTTACTCATAACAAATGGGAATAACGTGTTAAGGCACATACAGTTTTATATTTATCATCTACAAAAATCATATTACATATATAAAAACTCACCTAGTAAGGTTTATGCTTAAATACCAGATTACAACTAAAAAATTGGAAACTGCAAATTATAGGACTGATTTAATTACTATTGTGTGCTCTTTCACATGCATATATATAGTTAACGTAGGTCTAAATAACGGCTTACCTTGATTGCAGCTGTTCCTAAGAAACAATATTTTAAATAATGGCCTGATGCTGAATTACCATAGTTAATTCTACCTTTTTTTTGATCTGGCAACACCATACAGGACTGTGAAATCTGTATTTCTGTCTAGAGCTAGGAAAATGGAGGCAACACTCCTCTGGGGTCTACTCCTTTGGAGAAGAGTACTCTGGGCTACAATGAAATATCCTTCACCACCACTGACTGTCAACACAGACTTGAGGAATATCCAGAACAACCACTGAAAGTATTTAGAAAAGCTAGCAATGAAAACTACAGGAATTCCAGCTATCACCTCTTCTCTAGTGAAATAAATGGGTTTGATTTTTCATCTGATGCACCCTGCAATTGAAAATTTCACAGTTTTAAGAATAATGCCCATTCAAAATCAAAGATGCTTACACCAGAAGACTGACTCCAAGTCTGACAAATGCAATTTGTGGAAAATTAGTCATCATAACACAGTGTAAAGCCACTGTGAAAGTTAAAAGATAACAGTACCTTCCAGTGTTGTCCATAAACCAATACATGCTTCTTGGCAATATCAAGCCGGTTCCAGGCCAATGCCAAATCCAACTGATCTGAAGCAGACATATTTGTACCTAGGAAACAAACAAAGGACCTAGCAATTTTCATACATTGGTGTTAGGCCTTTGCTTTGAAAAGGTAAGCCAATGGGACTGTATGTCAGACAAAAACAGGTCATATTTTTACAGCAGTACCTTTCAGGAGTGCAGTCAGAATTGCCAAGTCAATGTCCTGCTGATCTTCTGACTCTGCATCAAATATGGTTATCTGTTAGAATTGCAGAAGTATACTATTTGAGGTGAGGCAGAGAAATCTGTAGTTATTTCTTCTTGGTAAAGGCTGTGGTTGATTAAATCATGCACATTTCAACACAAACAATGCCAAGGATCCAGACATTTCAAACAGGAAATGTACCATTTTGTTTTTTAATGTGCTGGCATCCTAGGCAAACTGGCTTCTACCTAGTGCATAATAACATGAGTCTATTTCCTTTTGATTAGCCTTTAAAGCTGAGAAGTGTCAATATGCAACATGGTTAGTATCTACCCAGTTTTCAACTATAAAATAGAATCAAATGAAGTAAAATAAAAAATAAGAAAAAACATACTGCGTAGTTTCCATTTTAGCAATCATTGCTACAATTGCCATTGCTGCCATGACAAATATGTGGTACTCCATAATATTTGAAAAGTCACAGCAAACTGGTGAAGTTTCCACTGACTGAAAAAGGGAAACATAATCCCCATTTTAAAAAAGGCTAAAAAGGAAGACCTGGGGAACTACAGGCCAGGAAGCCTCATCTTTGTGCCCAGCGAGATCATGGAGCAGATCCTCCTGGAAACTATGCTAAAGGCACATGTGCTAAGGCACATGGAAAACAGAGAAGTGATCGGTGACAGCCAGCATGGCCTTACTAAGGGCAAACTGTGCCTGGCAAATTTGGTGACCTTCTATGACAGGGCTACGGCTGAGAGCATTATCAGCAAGTTTGCAGATGATACCACGCTGGGTGGTATGGCTGATACCCTAGAGGGAAGGGAAACCATCCAGAGGGATCTTGACAGGCTTGAGAGGTGGGCCCATACCATCCTCATGAAGTTCAACAAGGCCAATTGCAAGGTCCTGCACCTCAGGCAGGGCAATCCCAAGCACAAACACAGGCTGGGTGGAGAATTGAGTGAGAGCAGTCCTGAGGAGAAGAACTTGAGGGTACTGGTGAACAAAAAGCTCAACACAAACCGGTTACATGTGCTCACAACCCAGAAAGCCAACTGTATCCTGAGCTGCATCAAAAGAAGTGTGACCAGAAGGTCCAGGGAGGGGATTCTGCCCCTCTGCTCTGCTCTTGCAAGACTCCACCTGGAGTACTGTGTCCAGTTCTGAAGACTCCAACACAAGAAGGACATGGAGCTGTTGACAAGTCCAGAGGAGGGTGACAAACATGATCAGAGGGCTGAAGCACCCCTCCTATGAGGAAAGGCTGAGAGAGTTGGAGTTTTTCAGCCTTGAGAAGAGAAGGCTCCAGCGGGACCTTTTAGAGGCCCTCCAGTACTTAAAGGCGGTCTAAAGGAAAGATGAGGAGGAACTCTTTACCAGGGAGTGTATTGATAGGGGTAACAGTTTTAAACTGAAAGAGGGTAGATTTAGGTTAGACATCAGGAAGAAATTACTTGCTGTGAGGGTGGTGAGACACTGGCACAGGTTGCCCAGAGAAGTTGTGGATGCCTCATATGTGGAAGTGTTTAAGGCCAGACTGGATGGGGCTTTGAACAACCTTGCCAAGTGGGAGGTGTTCCAGCCCATGGCAGGGAAGGTGGACCTAGATGATCTTTAATGTCCCTTCCAACACAAACCATACTATGATTCCGTGATTCTACTGGCACATGAGCACCTGAGAAAATAAACATGCCAGCACATTTCTAAAGTGCATTTCGACTCTCAGAGACGAGTTATAACACAAATCTGTTATGAATAGAATAGATGGAAACATTTTTAAATTACTAATAAGATACTACTAGAGGAAAAAAAAAAAGTAGGAATTACTTGATCTTTCTTGCAAAAACAAAGATGTCTGGCTTTTTACTAAAAACAAAATTTGTAATTTCATAAGCAGCCACCAAGACTTGGGAAGTTAACTAAGCAGGCTCTGTGGGGCTACCCAATACATAAATTAGCACAGGCACCTTTATGCTATCCCTGTATTGGAGATAACACTATTATGCCTGCAACTGCTGTGCCCATCCCAGGCCACCACAGAAAGAGCAAGAAGGACAACAGCAGATGAAGATGGCCTAAACTCAGAGCATGAACCACACTCACGAACTCTCTGTGCTCCATGCATTCCATCAAAATGTGAAAGAGATGACTGGACTGTTTCTGTCCCAAGTTAAAGGTGTTTTGAATCATCACTAAGACCTCCTCTTTCACCTGAGGGCGCAGCTCCCTGAAAAACAGAAATACAAGCAAAAATAAATATATTTTCAGCTACATCTTACCAGTCAAGAAAACTTACCTCAGCAAAAGAAGAAACTTATGCTGAGCAGAGACATACAAGAATCTCTTTTATTTCTACTTCTTGCCTTCTTGCAACAAAATAAAGCAAAGGCATCCCATAACATAAATTATTATTCACAGAGTCATTAGCTCTGACCATGCATATATACAATTGGAAATATGACAAATTAAAAAGTTAACCATTTTCAAAGGATTTTCTGTGAGTATAGAGCTAAAAAATCACTACAAGTTCAGAAAATATTTTTCTTTCAGTAGTCATATAGTGATAAAATTGAACTCGTTATTGTTTGTTCTTTAGGCTTCATATCTCTCCCATCTTTTTCCCCTCATTTATCTTTCTATTAACTTTTCCATTCCTTTTTTCCAGTTCTTTGGAAATGGCAAGAGTATTTTTTTTAAAGATCAAAAATATGGAAGAAAAAGCAAGTAAAGAAGAAAAAAATTTCAATGCAACACAGTAGGGAAAATACTGCTCTCCTGAAAGACTATATAGAACTTATAAATAAATAATTAGGCTATCAAGTTTCTTAAATTGTTCTTTTTTTGTTAATTTGAATAAATTCAGGCCATTCTTACGCTCTTCTATACTTCTAAATTATCATCACAATCCCTCTTAAATATTCTTAACCAAAGATTGTGAGAAGTGTTCAGAATATTGTCTCCCATCATGGGAGCATTGAAATAAATCATTAATAACATAGCTAAAGGCTTTGTTTCTTTCAATTAATTTTATCTAGCTGTGTTATTTTAATCAAGGACTAGGCAACAAATCAATAGACTGAGAAGATCACATTTTTTTGCATTCTTTTTTCAAGGAAAGTTTAATGGGCCCTTTCATACATTTTAGGAGTCTACTCAGAAATCTTAGTCAGGACCTTCATAGTGGTGCCGGGCAGGAGGACGACATCAAGCTGAAACAAGAGTTCTTGGCTGGATTTTAGTAGAAGCTTTTTCTCCCCATGAATAGAGGCCAGTAGGCAGGAAGGCTGCCCAGAGAGTTGGTATCATCTTTAGCCTTGGGAGTGTTCAAGACCCAGATGGATCAAATCTTGAGCAACCTGGTTTGATTTTTTAGTTGACAGTGTTTTGAGCAAGAGGTTGAACAATTATGAAGTAACCAAGCGGGGAAAAAAGAAGCAGAGAAAACCAGAAACAGAAATCATTTGCTTACCCAAGGTTTCTGGGAATACTATTGAATTTTACCACACATACAAAATTAAGAAGTAAAGATATTAAAATAAGCTTTCATTCCATAAGATGCAGTTTAAACATTGTCTTACAGTTCCTGAGTAACAGTTTAAAAAAACATTCAGGTATTGGACGAGAGGAAAACTCTTCAGGCTATTTCTCATAATTAACAAAACTACATAAGATTTCTTGGTAGGACTCTCTCAGAAACCCATTTATCAAAAGAATAAAGATACAGGTAGCATGTGCATCTAGATGTCTTAACAAAGCATTTGAGTCTCTTAACCCCAACTATTGTCAAAGCCTGTTTAAAAAATTGCAGCGTCAGCTGTTAGGAACTTGCTATATGTCACCATTGTACCTGAACTTACTGTTCTAAAATATGCAGCATACTTTCCTGGTTACGTGATGTGCACTGTAATTCAGTCTGCCTGTGTGCTTGATCAGCTATCTAAACAATACTAATCACTTCAGGAATCCACGGAATGGCACCTCCATTCTGAGAAGGAATTATTTAGTTTCTTTCTAGATGTTTTTCAGCAAAATAAATATTTATTTTTATTTCAGTAATAAATGTGTTATAAAAGATCCATAACAACTTTTAAAACATAGGGATATATTGTACATTAAGGTCCACCATATTGCCAATAATGTCTGAATAGAAATAAAAAGAAATTATAACATATACAATTATATTATTTAAAATTTTGAAATTACTGACTTGCCTAAAAATAAAAGCTTCCTATAGTGTCATTCTTCTTATTACATTAATTTTTCCATATCTTCACGGTTCACCTGCCCAGACAAATTTTTTGTGATTATAAAGGTCAAGATGCTTTTTTCTCCCTTACTCATCTTTCTGTCCCACACCTGAGACTGCTGTCTGGCTACATACAAAAACTGGGATGATAATTCTGCTGATACATGAGCAAGGACAGATGCTCTCAGTCTGGGCTCAGGGTCATAGGCAACTAATACTGAAAACTTATTTTTTCATTCATTAAATATTACTCTGAATATATCTATGCAACAGGCTCATGGATCAAGTATTCTTAGAAGGGAGAAGATGCACTTTCTGTGTTATTATTCATGTCTAAAGTTCAACAATAGATCTTCTGAGAACTCTTGGTTCAACAGTTTCCAAAATGGCTTTCTTGTCAAAGGCATTAACTGATTTTCACACACACAAATACACAAAATATTGCATCTGTCATTTTACCACATACTTCTTTAGCTCACTAATAAACTGAGTCAGGCTGAGAAACAGTCACACTGATTGATGGCTCACTTTAAAGCGGTGTTCTGCTAATCTGTCTGCCATGGCATCAGAAGAGTGAAAGCCAGGAATGTGCAAGAGTTTTTACCAGTGCCTTCCTGAGATCAGTGCTATGAAAATGCTTCCTCAGGGGGCTGATCCTCGCAAGGTGCAGAGGAAACCACTCAGGAGCACCGTTTCTGCAATTTGCATTCACTCAGAAGAGAAATAAGAGCATTAACTCCTCTGAAGGCAAGGTACCACCATGTATTGTTTCTGAACTTTTTATGAATTTCGAGATAAGTGCTATTAATTCAGAACTCATGAAAGATTATTATCTCTGAGGAAAATAATTGACACTGTGATTATTTCAAATTTATCACAACATTAATTGACTGGGGAAATGATATTGATGTGTTTTTTCAATTCTACACTAAAAATATATTTCTAAAACAAGATATAATAAGTTGTGCTAGCTTCAGTAGGAAATATTTCACATTTCTAGCCGTGATGCAAAGATTTATATAGTTTGATGATCTACACAGAGATTACGTTTGCTTAATTTTGTGTTTTGTGTTTCAGTTTGGATCTCTCCTCTGAGCACGCCCGAATCCTTTTGACAGTGTTGGAATTCTATACAATAGGTCTCATTTATTAAGTATTTATTATTTGCTGCCATTCATACCAATGGGTGAAATGTAAAAATGTTTGCTGAAACGCAATTTAATAACAAAGTTATAAAAGCTAATATAGAACACAACCTACTGGCCAGGTGAACATAAATATTTAATCTTAAGTAAAGACTTCCTTACACTTGTTCTTAACAGAACAGCTTCTTAAAGTAGGACAACAGAGATCTTACAGAGTGTGTCCTGTAAAATACTTCTCATATGCAGTGCTGTTAAAGGATGTAATACTTTTTGTCTCAAAAGGATTTGCAGACATACAGGTACTATTATATATATAATATAAAAATATTATATGCAAACAGAAAACGAAGTTGTGAATAATTTTAAACCGTTCAATTTAGATTTAAACTACAAGGTTAATAATCTCATTAAAAAATAACTACATTATAGAAAATCAACTAGGAGTACATCAGCCAAGACTTTAATTATATTTCCTTAAGGAAAAATCAGTGTGATCCTAGAGATAGTGTGTTGTCTCATATTATCCAAACCCTGCTGTTAAGCAATATAAATGCTCAGCTCCAAGGTTCCTCAGGCACATGGAGCTATAAAACTGTAACAGTTTTTATACTGCCATGGACTGTAAAGAGAAAGCATCTCTCTAATTTATTTGCAATAAATGAGAACTGAAAATTTATAAGAAAAGGGGGGAAAATGGAACCTCAGCAAAAAGTATATTGAGTGGAAAAATACACTTTGTCACAGCCTTTGATTTTGTTTAGTAACAGGGGTTTTTTTGTTCTCAACTGAAGTACTATACCAACCTCAGGACACTCCAGGCAGAAAGAACTAGCTTTGGTCTTTCTTTCTAGCTCTTTCTTTTACTATGGAATCTGAGTTAGTGTAGTTAGGTAGTATAAACAGCTCTAAATCTCCTTAATCTTGCTGCCTTTTCTGTTGTGCAGTCTCCAATACGGCCGTCATATTCTGTACTTAGGCAGCCACCATTTACTCAGAAAGAAGAGCAATGTTTAACTTGAAGAACATCTATGAAAATGTTAGCAAGTACAATATTGCCTTTACCATCCAGCATCTATTAATTACCATAGTTAAGAACTGTGTTTTTTTTTCTTTTTTCCACACACAACCAAGAAGGAAAAAAAAAAAAGTGTGTTATGTCCATTTTCCTGTTTCTACATATCAAGTACATTTTAAATTTATTTCATTTAGACTAAATTAAAGATCAAGCAAATGAAGCTCCCATCCAACTCTTCCAAAGTTCAGCAAGGGCTTGTTAAACTGATGTGTCTCCATGGCTATGACTGGAAGGGATCTCTGCTTCCCTTCTCTACTTTGAACATGATAGTAATCATGTGAGAAGAATCACACTAACAGGATTTCAGACCAAACTAGCAGTCACCTCATAAGAAACTTAATCTGAGGAGATTTCCAACCATTTATGGCCAAGAAACAGTGAGAAGTATTTACAGGCTTCCAGCTAACACTTGTGAGTCTAAATTTGAACCCTGAATAAGAGAACTGTTTTCCCTATCAGTTTCTATGGATATATGCACATGTCATGGCTGTTCAATAGGACCAAGAAGATAATAAAGCAAAATACAGAAGACTGGTAAAAACTTAATCAAATTTTAAAATACTGTCAATTAGCTAACTTTGGCACTTCAGAACAAGTTTCTAAAACTGCAAGAGAAAAGTGCTCTTGAATAAATAGTAGCATATGATGCAATATTGAATGAGAACTAATATGCAGCAAACTAGTATGTCTGAAAACACTGTGTTTGCATTTAAAGTACACAGTGAACATTAACAATAAATTGCTTTTTAATTATTCTTAAATCTTAAAAAATCATGTAATCTGCAACATCTGCAGTGATGTAGTCAGATAAATAAGACATTATTGTCAAAAAAGAACTTTTGAATTACTGGATAGAGATATGTGGCTAAGAATCTTAATTAGAAACTGACTTAATTCCACAAAAATAGAGAAAATAAACCCAGGAAATTCTCCCCCAAGAAAGGTTTTTAATTCCTTAGCCTTATATATCTGAGGTAGCTGTCACAGGATTCCCTGATCTTTCTTGCTACATATAATGATCTCTAGCCTGTCAGGTCATAAATACAGCCTTGTTCCTCTGTAACCCTTGAGTTTATCCTATTTGACTTGCTGAATAGTCAGCATCAGACGGGTGAAAGCTTTTGTTTTACTTTAAAGAAGCAACAACAAAGAAAAGCACTCACCAGCACATAAAGGGCTGTGTCATAATTATGGGACCTAATTGGAGTCTCTTCATTTTCCAAAACAGTTACAGTAAATCAAGCCTGAATACTCTTCAACTGACTTCCAGTCTAGGTGTGATACAAAACTGCCAGGAGTATTTATTCCTAAATAATAGGCCAACATTAAAAAAAAAAAAAATTCTATGGAGGAGTGTATGTAAGAGGAATGGGGATAGAAAACTGAGCAGCTGAACTCTGTTCAGCTACAATACATTTTTTTCCTCTACCAGTCAATGAAAAAAAAAAAATCAGTATCAGTTCTGAGACACCTACAGACCAAACACTTTGGTTTCACATTGGCATGGTTCTCATACCCACAGTAATTTCTATATGTAAAATTAGGTCTATTTAATTAGGTGTACAATCTCACTTGAACAGATTTCAGTAGTTAAGTTTCTGAATTAGATCATCCCATACTTCTTCAACTCTATCTGTTCTGCAGATAATACCACAGTTACAAACAGGACATGTGATCTATTGGGGATTTATTAATCCATGGCATTGCTCCAACAAGCAGAGAAGTAGCTAAACTGTAAAGTGGACATCTACTTAAACAATTATCTCTTTAGTAACATCAGAAGAGAAAGGAAGATAAGATAAAACTAGCTGTATTTGGCTATGTGGAGTGCTCAGTGGATGATGAGTTGGTTTGATTGTCACTTTCAGAAGGTAGTGGTTAATGGTTTGATGTTCAGATGGAGATCAGTGACAAGTTCTGTCCCTCAGGAGTCAATACTTGGACCAGTAATGTTTAATGTCCTCACCAATGACATAGGCAGTGAGACTGGGTGCATCCTTAGCAAGTTTCTAGATGACACCAAGCTGAGTGGTGCAGTTGACACATTTGAGGGACAAGATGCCATCCAGAGGGATCTGCACATGCTTCAGAAGTGGGCCCACAGGAAAATGAGATTAAGGAAGGCCAAGTGCAAGGTCCTGCACATGGTTTACGGCAATCCATGGTATTAATAGAGGCTGGAGGATGAAGGGATTGACAACAGCCTGGTGGAGAAGGACTTGGGGGTACTGGCGGATGAAAAAATGACATGACCAGGCAATGTGTGTGCTTGAAGTCCAGAAAGCCAACCATATTCTGGGCTACATCAAAAGAAGCATGGTCAGCAGGTCAAGGGAGGTGATTCTCCCCTTCTAGTCTGCTCTGATGAGATGCCACCTGGAGTACTGTGTCCAGTTCTAGGGCCCTCAACATAGGAAGGACATAGACCTGTTGGAGTGAGTCTAGGGGAGGACCACAAAAATGATCAGAGGGCTGGAATACCTCTCCTCTAAGAACAGGCTGAGAGAGTTGAGGTTATTCAGCCTGGAGAAGAGAAGGCCCCAAGGAGACCTTATAGTGGCTTCTCAGTACCTGAAGGGGCTACAAGAAAGCTGGGGAGAGGCTTTTTACAAGGTCTTGTAGTGACAGGATGAAGGGGAATGGCTTAAAACTGGAAGAGGGGAGATTTAGGTTAGACATTAGGAAGAAATTCTTCGCTATGTGAGTGGTAAGACACTGGCACAGGTTGCCCAGGGAAATTGTGGATGCCCCCTCCCTGGAAGTGTTGAAGGCCAGACTGGATGGGGCTTTGAACAACCTTGCCAAGTGGGAGGTGTTCCAGCCCATGGCAGGGAAGGTGGACCTAGATGATCTTTAATGTCCCTTCCAACACAAACCATACTATGATTCCGTGATTCTACTGGCACATGAGCACCTGAGAAAATAAACATGCCAGCACATTTCTAAAGTGCATTTCGACTCTCAGAGACGAGTTATAACACAAATCTGTTATGAATAGAATAGATGGAAACATTTTTAAATTACTAATAAGATACTACTAGAGGAAAAAAAAAAAGTAGGAATTACTTGATCTTTCTTGCAAAAACAAAGATGTCTGGCTTTTTACTAAAAACAAAATTTGTAATTTCATAAGCAGCCACCAAGACTTGGGAAGTTAACTAAGCAGGCTCTGTGGGGCTACCCAATACATAAATTAGCACAGGCACCTTTATGCTATCCCTGTATTGGAGATAACACTATTATGCCTGCAACTGCTGTGCCCATCCCAGGCCACCACAGAAAGAGCAAGAAGGACAACAGCAGATGAAGATGGCCTAAACTCAGAGCATGAACCACACTCACGAACTCTCTGTGCTCCATGCATTCCATCAAAATGTGAAAGAGATGACTGGACTGTTTCTGTCCCAAGTTAAAGGTGTTTTGAATCATCACTAAGACCTCCTCTTTCACCTGAGGGCGCAGCTCCCTGAAAAACAGAAATACAAGCAAAAATAAATATATTTTCAGCTACATCTTACCAGTCAAGAAAACTTACCTCAGCAAAAGAAGAAACTTATGCTGAGCAGAGACATACAAGAATCTCTTTTATTTCTACTTCTTGCCTTCTTGCAACAAAATAAAGCAAAGGCATCCCATAACATAAATTATTATTCACAGAGTCATTAGCTCTGACCATGCATATATACAATTGGAAATATGACAAATTAAAAAGTTAACCATTTTCAAAGGATTTTCTGTGAGTATAGAGCTAAAAAATCACTACAAGTTCAGAAAATATTTTTCTTTCAGTAGTCATATAGTGATAAAATTGAACTCGTTATTGTTTGTTCTTTAGGCTTCATATCTCTCCCATCTTTTTCCCCTCATTTATCTTTCTATTAACTTTTCCATTCCTTTTTTCCAGTTCTTTGGAAATGGCAAGAGTATTTTTTTTAAAGATCAAAAATATGGAAGAAAAAGCAAGTAAAGAAGAAAAAAATTTCAATGCAACACAGTAGGGAAAATACTGCTCTCCTGAAAGACTATATAGAACTTATAAATAAATAATTAGGCTATCAAGTTTCTTAAATTGTTCTTTTTTTGTTAATTTGAATAAATTCAGGCCACCTTAAAAAAATTTATTTTTCTGTTAATAAGCCCCTTTGAGTTTGAAAAACTTTAACCAAAATATTAATCTGATATAAATATATATATATATATATCCATTTTAGATATAAAATTTTGGTCAAGGTAGTTTTAACAGAGTCTGCAGCTGAGGCTGCACAGGAAGTGACATAAAAAGTTACAGCTAGACAGTGATTTAAAGACTGAGCTACCACTGGGTAAATCAAAGCCAAGGAACCTTGGTTCTCCTCCTACCACAGCCTGAGGTTCATATAGCAACTAACCCCAGCCCTAGTCTAAAAAGCTTTTGAGCAACATAAATCCAAGCCCACTCACAAAATACTAATGACAGGAGAAAAGACTGAGTCAAAACCTGAGCAGATACTCTGAGGTCAACCAGCAGCAACCCTCACTGAAGGTGAGGAAGTTTATAACACCTCAAAATAGCTAGATGCAGTTTATTTTTCATTTTCAAAAAAGCCTTAGTAAATTTCACAGAATAATTCTTTTAAAAGCAGTTTGAGGCAGTGGAGGAAGGAAATCTTGTCTCACTTCACAGAAGGAAAAGCCAGCAAAAGACCATGGCAAAGTCATTACTAGAAGCATTACAAATTATCTCAGTGGTTTTGAGACAGGCTTTTTCAGATCCCTCCCAAAACAACAGGCAAAGTCGGGAAAGCATTATGCCACTACTCACCC
>NW_009953597.1:474156-496273 GCF_000747805.2 Chaetura pelagica | reverse complement strand
AGGGAAAGCATTATGCCACTACTCACCCTGTATCACCCATGTGCTTGTGAGAAAAAGCCAGGATATCTGCAGCTCTGCCAGTGCCCTCATAGACCACGACGGGGACAGCTGGGCTGGCCCTCATATACTCCCACACCATTAGGATCACATTGGGGCCTCCTTCGACCACCAACCCAACTATGGGTACACCTTGGCCCATTCCTGTTTCAAAACACACTTAACCAGTTACAAACAGGTTGCAGTCACACAAAATATCGGAACAGCAGGTAAATAAGTATTCATGAAGGATTCTCATATAAGGTTCAATGGAAAGGAAAGAATGCCTTCATGATCTTTCACTTATCTTATACTTTTTAAGACTTCCACAGAACTTTTGCAACCAGATCAAAAAGACCATGAAAACCTCATGATAATATTGTAAGCAGCCCTAGCATTGGAAAGAAGAAACATCCTTCAGAACATTCTCTACCTTTACAATAGCTCTTACATACAAGGACATTGAAGACTTTTGAAATGCTGTCAATATCCATTTGTTTACCTACACATACAGAAAAGTAATCAGGCACTTCTTTACAGACTTTCTCAAGTTTCACAGCAGCAGGGTGGGTTGTTTTTTTTTTAACAATCAGAAATAAATTTCAAGTAAGATCCAATAGAAGTGAAAAACTAATAGTAAGAGAAGACATAAGAGGCTGAAGAAGGCAGGGGAAGAAAAATCCAAATTCCACTAATTGTGACAGTTTTTCCACCTGGCAAAATGCTGGAAATTATCTAGTGCTGATATGGAGACCATGCAAAACTGCAAAGTGAGCAATGCTCAATACACACTAAATAATCTGAGTTATTTAGATGTCTCTACAACTGAGAAACCAAGACGTGAGTTAGTCCAAACGCACAGTATTTTATAAAAATGCTGTCCTTTTAATTCTTCTGATATTCAGAGTTCAAGACACATGCAGTTAGTAACTTTCAACCTCAGTGAAATCTACAGCAACTGAAGATGTGCAGCAGGTAACAGTACCTTCAAGACTTTTAGGATAGTTTTTTTCTGTCATAAACCTGACCAGAGCAGTACTTACTTGTATGTATTTTTTGAAGTGATATGTACTTCTCCAAATTCCTCCTGAGCATCATTTCATTCCCATACTTGCCTACTGTCCCATCATCTGCCATTAGAAAATGAGAATGCATGCTGTTGAGGGTACTTAGTTTGCTGAGTGGATTACCAAGAGTCTGGTACAGGCAAACTACCTAAGAAAACAGAACAACAAAAAAAGGCCTTCAAATAAAGCAGCAACATATCACCAGTTATGCTGGCTTGTGTGCATTTCTGCATCATGTTGTAATCTTACAAAAAGTCCCAATCATGCTTTTTCCTGCTCTATTCAAAGACGGGTTTTTTTTTTATTCTTTACATCAACAAAACCACAATTAATACCACAGAAAGCATTTCTGATTAGGCTTGCAGGAATGTTTTCACCTTTCTTTTCAAGTGGTTTTGGAACTTCATGTAGATTGTGCCCTCACACTGGCACTCATATAAAGTTCTAGTTTATTAATAAAAAGAACACATACTAATAGCCTATCTGTGTATACCATTAACATGATAGCTCACCCTGAATCACATTAATACAGAAATACATCATTTGCAACTACAAGAGAATTACCTACTTAATTAAAAAATTAAAAAAGGAATGGCAATTTCTTGTAGGAAGATAAATATTTTTAAACTATTCATTTATGTACAAAAAGCAAAATACAGTGCCCCAACATGCCACAGGATCCTACTGGTGAGCAAAATCTAGAGAGAAAACATGCCAAATCTGAAATGAAGCAAGTAGAAAATAAAGTATGCAAGAAATCTATAACATCCCCTGAATATGAAGGTTTGTATTATGAAACATGTCCAACTCACATCTTTTCCAATTAGATCCATCTGGTTCTCAATGATTCCCCATGGAGGAATCCCAACAGCACAGATCTTTTTCAGGTGTGGTGAGGCACGGCCTTTCAGTGCATCTCCCACATGCCTGGACACTCCTAAACAGATAATTAAATCATCATTTTTCTTCTACATTTAGAGATCTGCTACATGATACCAATGAAAATGTTTCCCCTAATTTAATTTATTCTGTGGTTATAAACCATAAACCATCTCACCCCACCTGTATACTTTACATGCACTGAAGGAATTGCAAGGCTCAGATGTAATCTGAGCATCAACACTTCAAACTCAACACATATTTACAACTAACAATACTCATATATGCTACTAACAGTGCTCTCTACCTCCATAAACAAATTATTATTTACATAAATGCACAGAACACTTCTCCTCTAAGGTCATTGGATTGAATAACAGCTAAAGAAGCAAAACTCTTTCAGATCCATGGTTATTGACCCACACAGTTTTTGAGAGCAGCTTGCAAAGAGTTTCAGATACTTATAGGTTAGTTAATGGAATACCATAATTTAAAACTTTCAGAATTATAAAACACAAGTTAACTTCAGATTTGAAAACTGGTTCAAAAACACCAATTGCCGTTCTCACTATACAAATACTTTAATGAAACATATAAAATTGACTGAGAGTTCTGGTTATCTATTATCAGTGTTTCCTGTTACAAGCATAATACTCTGTTATTTAATGAGAAAAAAAAAAAGTAAAAATATTCAGAATGTCTGTTAACACAGCAGAGGCATGTGATGTCACTTCTTGAATTATGAATTGTTCCTCAAAAAAAAAAAAAAAAAAAAAAAAAAAGAAAGAAAGAAAGAAAGAAAGAAAAAAGCAAGCTTAATATTTTATTCCAATATCACAAATTAGAATCATAGAATCATAGAAACATTAAGGTTGGAAGGTGCCTTAAAGATCATCAAGTTCCAATCCCCCTGCCACAACCAGGGAACCCTACCATTAGACCAGGTTGCACAAAACCTCATCCAGCCTGGCCTTAAAAATCTCCAGGGAGGGGGCTTCTACAACCTCCCTGGGCAACCTATTCCAGTGCATTACTACTCTCATGGTGAGCAATTTTTTCTGATACTTAACCTAAATCTCCCCTTTCTCCGTTTAAAACCTTTACCCGTTGTCTTATCACTATCTCCTCTGATGGAAAGCCCCTCCCCAGCTTTCCTGTAGGCCCCTTTCAAGTACTGGAAGGAGCTATAATGTCTCCCCAGAGCCTTCTCTTCTCCAGGCTGAACAGGCCCAACTCTCTCAGCCTGTCTTCATAGCAGAGGTGCTCCAGGCCTTTGATCATCTTGGTGGCCGTGCTCTGGACCCACTCCAACAGTTCTGTATCTTTCCTGTGCTGAGCACACCAGAACTGTACCCAGTGCTCCAGGTGAGGTCTCACCAGAGCAGAGTACAGGGACAGAATCCCCTCCCTGGCCCTGCTGGCCACACTTCTTTTGATGCAGCCCAGGACACAACTGGCTCTCTGGGCTCCAGCAGACACTGATGGCTCATGTTGAGCTTCTCATCTACTACCACCCCCAACTTCTCCTCAGGACTGCTCTCAATCCATTCTTCCCCCAAGCCTGTATTTGTGCCTGGGGTTGTGCCAACCCAGGTGCAGGACCTTGCACTTGGCCTTGTTGAACTTCATGAGGTTGGCACTGGCCCACCTCTCCAGTCTGTCAAGGTCCCTCTGGATGGCATCCCTTCCCTCTAGGTTGTCAACTACTCCACACAGCTTGGTATCATCAGCAAACTTGCTGAGGATACACTCAATCCCACTAGATGTTAAACAACACTGTTACCTAACAATTTCATCATATTTGTGCTGAATGTGTATGTTCATATACAAAGAAAGAAACCAGTGGAAGACTGAAACAAATAAAAATAGTTACCACTGTTTATGCCTTCTGTAATTATCCATGCTCCTGTAGTCTCAGCAGCCTTCACCAATCCTTTGCTGAAAACCTGCTTGACCTTTGAGGGAAGCTTGAAATTTTGAATGCCTCCATGAACAGAGATCACTAGCTTGGGCAACTCCATCTGCCATTCTTTAACCATCAGCTGCAACAACTGATCCAAATTGCTATCATAAGAGAGTCTAATATACTGGAAAATACAATAGTGGGTAAAATAAACATTATTTACGTAATTCAAGAGAAGAAACTGCAACATCTCACACAATTCTCAGTATTAATATCTTAAAGATTTTGTGCAAGATTAGAAAATAGTGCTAACATGAATAGCACAAAAATACATCAGTGAGCAATACAAACAGCAAGACAGACTATGCTTAATCATGGTGAAGTTCAATGTAAAAGTATCATACACACACTGTAACCTGGCTTACTTTAAGATTCCTCTGCTCTGTTAAGACAAACAATCTGATATTCACCCAGAACCACTTCTTGTCCTTTATACATTGAAATTAAAGACATCAGACATATACAAGCCCAGCATCTATTACCTTGGCATGGTAAGTGTGGTCACCATCTTGAAAATTGATTGTACCAAATGCATCTGTTGGACTTGTCTTTGTGTGTTTTTGCACAGACCATTCTTCATCACATCTTTGTGGGGCAGCCTGATCAATGGGCCAGCTACAGTCTACTCCTGGGTGATCTCCAATCAGCCGTCCACAGCAACATCTCATATTAAAAATAAAGACATTATTTTCTATAACACACTTGCATACAACTCTAGGACCTTCAACAGAATAGCCCAAGTAGGTTTTCTGCAAAGAAGGATATTGTAGATTACTGACATGAAATATAATAAAAATTAACTCAGCTGAAAAAATGTCACCAATGGCAAAATAACACTAAGTTAAATCATAAATATGTTTTGTCAGATGCAAAATTTGTTTGCTACCTAATGATCACTGACAAAAACTTGTGGGTTGGGCTAGATGATGTTCAAAGGTCCCTTCCAACTGTGATTCTGTGTGATGCTGTAACAGTCTAAGAATCCCATATAGCTATTTTGACCCTAGCAATGCAGCTCAGATTTACTGGTCTTGTATGAGAGATTTCAGAGGAGTATCTTAGGACATGAAAATTTCACTGTGGTTATTATCACAGATTATTATCACAGGTTATTCTAGGTACTGAAGAAAGATCTAGGAGTTACTGTCATTAATCAGGAGGAGAGGAGCAACCCTCATGATAGAGAGAACTTCAGGGTGATCTTCATACTAACCCTTGGATGCCAGCAAACTGAAAACACAAAATAAACAACTGAAGTGAAATGTCCAAAGAAATTTAGTAGAAGCTCAGGTAGCATCTAAGGCTTGAAACTGGATGAATAACCCACATTCCAAATTAATTCAGTATTACTGTCATGCAGGCTTCAACAGGCTCCAGTCTCTTTTACAGGATTAACTTCAATGTAATTTATAGTGACATCTGACAGTCCGAATTTCCTTTAGACATTTTAGAAGTTAATATACTCTGGAGAATGGAGATAAATCCTTCACTTTTAGTCATTTAAGGTACCAACAGCCCAAACTCAGTGACTGCTTTGTGACTCAGATGTATTGCTTATGGATCTAGGGAGAGGTTAGACATAAACAACATCTGCAAAAATCTGAATAGGTACATTCAGAAAGAGAGTTTTCTGTGGACATGAGTGAGAACTAACTGCTGAAAAGGAAATAAATAAAAATAACAGACAAGAAAAAGCAAACCTCCAAAACACCTTAAGTACATTAAAGAAGCTAACTGCTTTAGGAAGGCACTTTTTGATAACCAGAAACCACACAAGCATGTTTGCACTTCAGTTTTTCAACACAGGAAAATTACATTTGACTGATTTAATTCCCTGCAAACACAGACTGGAGAAGGAAGCCTTCCACACTCCTGGGGAATTAGTAACTCAATTAAACGATCTTATTCAGTAGATAATTAAGAGCTGCAGAAGCCCTGCACTGCAGAAAAGACCTGAGCTCTGTTGTCACATGGACAATGATGATTAGCAAGAAAACAGAAAGTAATAAGGACTGCAGAAAATTACTAATTTTTTTGTCAAGCTAATTCAACATAGATTAGTTAACCTGGAACCTACACCTTTTCCTAGGTGAGTCAAATAATAGAAAATCACAGAAAGCCAGGGTCTCGCCAGAAAGAAGTCAGGTGTGTACTCCCAACAAAATTCTGGAGGGTTTTATTGACAAGTTAGTGTAACCAGAACTATTTTCTGATGTGGCTCACTGCATGACCCCACAACCATTTGCATCACAGTGGTGGCAGGAAGAAGAAAAAAATAAAAAATAAAGATTAGCAGAGGGGACACAGGAGCTGCTGAAACAAAATACTGATCTAGGGACCTAACACGGATGACCCCAAAAGCAAAACCCTTTGTATTTTTGCTTCCTCATAGACAAAACAAGACAAGCAGGTCAAGGCTCATGAGCTAAACAAAAAGCTGAAAGTTGGAGAACAAGCCAGTCACACTCAGTCACTTACAGATAAAGAATTAAATAATTGATTCAGAAGACTGTGAGGAACACAGATGGAAGATCATTGCTAACATTGTGTTGTCAAACAACATATGTACTCAGTATCCACACTCAGAGTCGCTATAGAGACATATCTGAACCAGAAGTGTTTCAGAGCTATGTAGCTGCAAAGCAGACAGTTCATGGGAAGCAGATTTTGGTAAAATTTGCTCACAAGAGGCACAAGACCAATTACTATATTTCTTTAAGACTTGCTCTGCACATTTTAAAGGACAGATCAGATGAAAACAGATCATTTTGATTTTATTACTGGTCTTGAAGAGACCATTTCTCTACAGCTGAGCTATTAAATTTTTTCTGCTCTCTTTTTAGGGAGACTCCAAGGTAAGAGACAGTAACTGTTGGAAAAAAAATGAGTTTCAGATGAAAGGTATGAAAATATATAGATAGCCTATTGTTCTTTGGTCCGGAAACAAACCTGTGATCATTGTACTGATCCTAGAACACTTTCACAATAACAAGACCGTTCATCCAGAAGTCATTCTTAAAGACAGAGAACTAATATCAGTCCCAACCAAATACTCTATTACTCACTTAGATACCATATTACACCATCAGACTCAGAAAATAGCAGTTCTTGGAAGGACAGCACTGAAAAGCAATCAAATTCATCATCAATGGATTACATTTTCTAAAATCTTTATTAATTTCAGCCCATCATCAAAATAGGAGCACAGAATTGCTCTCTAACATTACTGTTCCACACAGGGTCACATCAGCAGCCCTCTTAGAACAACAAGAGCCAGAGCAACCTGCCTTTTCAAAGCTAAGAACCAATAGAAAGGAGCTAACAATCTGACAAGACAAATCAGTGCAGTAACTTTGAAAGTGACAGGACAAATGAACACTGGACTATTTTAGTAATTAACATCATTTCCACTACATACTTAACACTTACATGTAAATGCACCCAGAAGTAAGCTGCACTCAGAACAGCTCAATGTGCTGAGCAGGCAGTGGAGGAACTGCACACAGAGCTAAGCAACAGGTGTGCAGGGTACATGCAACTGCGTTTACCTCAGAGATTACAAGAGTTAGGCACTCAAAAGGACTGGTATTTCCCAAATTGCTCATGCGCTGCTCCAAGTTGGCATCCTTGCTCACCCTAGCCATCTCACAGAAAGGGACAAGGTGCTAAGGACTCATGAGGTACCTGGGATGTCAAAAGCCAAGACTAGGGGTTCTCAGGAAGGTTGAGAAAACCAAAGGAGAATATTACACACAGCTGCTTGGGTTTTTTTTCTGTAAAGCTTTGTGCTGTGTGCTTAGTGACAGGGCTCAGGGAGGATAGGAGCTACCAGCCAGGAATGATGGTTGAGTCAGGATCACACAGGAGTTATCAACTCAAACATGTCCCTGGGACTCACTGGGCTGAACCCTAGGGTGCTGAGGGAGGTGGCTGGTGGCCTTGTGCAGCTGGTCTCCATCAGCTCTCAAAGGCTGTGGAGATCAGGGAGGACCCAAAAAAACGGTGAAAAGCATATGAGACTTCTGCCTTCAAAAAAGGTCAAGAGCCACCCTCAGGAACTGCAGGCTGGCCAGCCTCCCATCAGTCTCAAGTAAAATCAAGGAGAAAGACCTCCTGGAGCCAGTATCTGGACACAGCAGGGAGACAACAGTGACAGGAAGCTGTTGGCAAGGATTTGCCAAGGGTAGCTCATGCCTGACCCACCTGTCGTCTGTGACAAAATCATGGGGATGAAAGGAGAGCAGCAGATGCCACCCATGCTTGCTATAGCCAGGCTTTTGGCACTGCCTCTCCCTGTATTATTGTACCTGAGCTGGGACATTAAAATCTGGGCAGGAGGACACATTGGTGGGTGAGGACCTGGTCGGCTGGTGGGCTCACAGGTTAGTAGCTATGGGTCAGATGCTGTCTGGAGGCTAGTATCCAGCAGGGTCCTGTGGGGGTTGTGAAGGGCCTTTCCTGTTCAGCATCTCAACCAGGGACCTGGAGGAGCAGATGGAGGTGACATGCAGCCCTGGAGCAGGGGCAGTTCTGGGGCATGGTCTTGGGTGCTGGTGGGCACCAAGCTGAGCTGGGGCTTCCTACTTGCCTGGGCAGCAAAGCGTGGCAGTGGTGCCTGGGGTGGTGTGAGCAGGACATGGTGTGAGAGCCAGAAGAGGGAAAGGACTGTCCCCTCTGCTTGGTGCTTGTCAGACCCTGTCTGGATACTGGTGCTAGTTTGGGTCCCCAGCACAGGAACAACACTGACAAAGCGGTTGGAGGTGAGAGGAGACCACCAAGATAGTGGGGCTGGAGCCATTGCCCTGAAAGGAGAGACTGCAGGACCAGAGCTGGCTCATCTGGGAGGGGTGTGTCTTTAGGGGAACCAATAGCATCCCTGGCACTGATGGAGATGGAGAAGATGCAGTTCATAGTGGTGGGAGGGTGAGAGGCAGCAACACAAGGCTCAGGCTGGGGATAAGGAAAAGCCTTCTTGCTGGGGGAACAGCTCAGCAGTGGAGCTGGGGCCTGGGAAGGGTGCCTGTCTTCATCTCTGGGCATTCCACACTCTGACTGGGTGAAGCCCTGAGCAGCCTGGTCTGACCCTGCTGCTGAGCCTGCTCTGGAAACGTCCCCAGGTCCCTGCCAGGCTGAGCTGCTCTGTAATTCTGTGAATGCATCATATGCCTTGACTGGAAGTATCTTTGCAATGACTTTACCTTCTTTACCTCAAAGCTTCACTAAGCTACTAGGGAAGGAGGAAGCAATATCAGTAACACAAAAGCAGACTCCTGGAAAAGTCATATTTGGAGCATCAAGGGGTAACATGGAGGGTTAACACTGAAGTAAAAGTAACTGCAGTAGCCAAATTACAAAATCCAGTGCCATAGCAGGCAGCACTTTAGAGAATGTGTCAAAAAAAATATGCCTTAAAGGTCAGATAGAAAAATAATTTTTGAGAACATCTCAGATTAAAAAAAATAATTTGTGAGAACATCTCAAGCCAAAGGGAAGGGATGCCATCCAGAGGGACCTTGACAGGCTGGAGAGGTGGGCCAATGCCAACCTCATGAAGTTCAACAAGGCCAAGTGCAAGGTCCTGAACCTGGGTCAGCACAACCCTAGGCACAAATACAGGCTGGGGGGAGAATGGATTGAGAGCAATCCTGAGGAGAAGGGCTTGAGGGTGGTAGTACATGAAAGCTTGACATGACCTGCAGGTCAAGTGAGGTTCTCCTCCTCCTCTACTCTGTTCTCATGAGATGACACCTGGAGTACTGTGTCCAGTTCTGGGCTTCCCAGTTCAAGAGGGACAGGGATATATTGCAAAGAGTCCAACAGAGGGCTACGAGGATGATTAAGAGACTGGAACATCTGTCATACAAGGAAAGGCTAAGAGACCTGATGCTGTTTAGCCTTAAAAAGAGAAGACTAAGAGGAGACCTTATTTATGTCTTTAAATACCTGAAAAGTAGATATCAGGAATGGGCCTGTCTCTTTTCAATGGTGCCCTGTGATAGGATGAGGGGAAACAGCACCAAGTAACTACACAGGAAGTTCCACGTCAAAATGAGAGAAAACTTCTTTACTGTGAGGGTTACAGAGCACTGGAACAGGCTGCCCAGGGAGGTTGTGGAGTCTTCTTCTCTGGAGACTTTCAAGACCTGTCTGGACATGTTCCTGTGGGATCTGCTCTAGATCTTCCTACTGCAGCAAGAGGGTTGGACTTGATGATCTTCAGAGGTCCCTTTCAACCCCTATGATTCTAGGAGCCACTAGTGTGCTCTTGCAGCCCAGAAGGCCAGTTGTGTCCTGGGCTGCATCAAAGGAAGTGTGGCCAGCAGGGCGAGAGGTGATTCTCTGATCTAGAGAGGCCACACCTGGAATACTGTGTCTGGAGCCCTCAGAACAGGGAAGATATGGAGCTGTTGGAGAAGGTCCAGAGAAGGGCCACCAAGATGATCAAAGAGCTGGAGCACCTGTGCTATGAAGACAGGCTGAGAGAGTTGGGGCTGTTCAGTCTGGAGAAGAGAAGACTCCAGGGAGACCTTATAGCAACCTTCCAGTACCTGAAGGGCCTACAGGAAAGCTGGGGAGGGACTTTTCACCAGAGAAGATAGTGATAGGACAAGGGGTAATGTTTTTAAACTGAAAGAGAGGAGATTTAAGTTAAGTATCAGGAAAAAATTCCTCACCATGAGTAACGCGCTGGGATAGGTTGCCCAAGGAGGCTGTAGAAACCCCCTCCCTGGAGGTGTTCAAGGCCAGGTTGGATGAGGCTCGTGCAGCCTGGTCTAGTGTGAGGTGTTCCTGCTCATAGAAGGGAGGTGAGAACTAGATGATCTTTAAGGTCCCTTCCAACCTTAACCATTCTATGATTCTATGATTCTAGGTGTAAGGATGCAAAAGTTCCAAACCACATTCCTTAGTATTCATGCAGTGAGATCTGTCTAGGGGTTTTCTGGGACATGTTTGTGAGCACTACAATGAAGATTAGATAAAGGCCATTTCAACACACCAGGGAAGCATGCACTAAGGTGCCAATAAGTTACTCAAATTTGATTAGCAACTACTAAATGGAGTAATTCTACTTACTATTAGTTAATAGTTGCATAACCCACTCATAAACTTTGCAAGCCTTGGAAGCTTTCCACAAGTAAGAAATCATTAATAGATTTCATTTGCCTACAGTATTAGATCAAATTACAGTAGGCACCAAGTGCATTCACATCACTATTGGATTGTTGTGGAAAATTACAGATCTCAAGAGGCCCAAGCCCTGTTTCATTGCTGATCTAATAAATACCATATAACCAGTTATAACACTAATGTGAAAATTATTTATCCTTGTTAGAAACAGAAAAATGCTCCAAGAACAAAGCTCTGTGTACACCTTAAGGTATACAAGGAGACAAGAACATTTAGCATTTGGAAAAACGTACTTGCAAGATAATGACCGACTGAAATTACCATCAGACACCAACATGCATTCTGCATTTATAGACAGATCAACTAATAGGATTCACATGGATTTAAACAGCATAAAAATGTTCAATGAAATAGGAAAGAAAAAAAAATACAAGATTAAAAACCCACAAAGATAAGGGATGTTTTAACAGAGAAAGGTGAAAGACAAAAACAAACTAGGGTGCACATTTCCAGTTTCCCCTCCTCTGTTTCCCACTGTAGTATTCAGGCAGCTAAACTGTGTTTGATTACAAGATTGATTTGGCAGAAAACAAATCTTGGTTTGGTTTTACACCTCTCTCAGGTTAATTTTCACAACAATGAGCTTCCCAAACCAAATCACAACATAGTCACTCTGCAGGAGGGAGAAGGAGGAGGACTGCAGAACTGCTATAATCTTGATTTATAAACGATTAAACCACTTTATTTTGAAGCACAACTTTAGCTTAGATACCCACCGTTGTATCTTCAGGTTAGCAGGAAGCATTAAAATCCTCCCTGCATTTCCGCTTCCAGAATATCTGCAAGTATCTTTGAATGTCTGTTCTTCTGCTCTAAAGCAAAATGAACATACGACCATTTTCTCAGAGGGCGTTGTCTCTTTCTGAACAGATGCTCCACAAATAATTTACCCTACTTACAAGGCCAACACTATTCAGCATATTGGTCTTCTACTGTGATCTGATTCAAAGGAGTAACTTAACTGCTTTTTGGAAAACGTGACTCTTTTTTTACATAAATCTTAGAAGCAAAATGAAATGTGAAACATAATGAAAAAGTCAACAATTATGTTCATGTAGGTGACAGGACTAGTTAACACCAGCTTTCTAGTTGTTAGTTATCAAAAACTCATGGTTCTCTGTTGCTTCAGCCTTCAAAGGCCTTTAACACAAAACAAATATCAAGGAAAGTTAAAATGTTTGTTCCAACAACTGATAATTTGCTATTACCAACATACAGTATCAAAACTTGTTTGGGAACACCAGCGGAACAACAGATGTTGGATTAAAAACAACTAATTAAAACAAACCACAAAATACTAGCTGTGCAAAAAACACCCACACACGAGTTAAAAGCACCACAGTGATAAAATTTTTGCTGCTTGCTTTTCCAAAAGCAGGGACTCAGAATGCCCACTACAGAGAAGATGAAAAAAAACCCTTCAGAAAAACTTTCATCAACGATGTTTCTATTACCCTCTTTCTTCTGCCTTTGTTTTGTTCTTCCTCTTTCCATAAATCTTACTGTTCTCCATTGATTTCATCTCATTCTCCTTCATGTCAGCCAAGACGCAGCTGGAATTGTTGCCCACTTAAAGGCCCAATTTCTGCCTTTAAGATTAAGACAAACTCATCCACACAAAATATTTGAATAAAGTTTTCTATTGCAAATAAATTAAAGGTTGTCACACAATTTACTTTACCCAGATTTATCCTAAACATTCTCCAGTGTACCCCCAGAAATGCTGCTCCAACAAGATATGAGGAAGGTTATTCTTGTTTCATTAGTTTATTTGACTAGGAACATCCATCACTAACTTTAGGTCATTATGAAATTCATAGATATATATTTATGTCCTCCTACCTGATTAAATTCTGGCACACCTGGCATCCTGCAGGACACCTGTGATAAAAGATGGACAATTAATATATGTTTGCATGAAAGAAAATATAAGTAATGTTATTCATAAAATACTTACTAATCTGTGACAAAATTCTCATCAACAGTATTAAAGGCTGTGTTATTTTACGCTCACCCCTGCAAGATGTACCGGGTAACTTCAGTGATTTGTCTGGCATTTTGCATCTCAGGCTGTATATCAAATGTGCATTTCAAAGATCAGTTATCAAACCTACCTGTTATACAGTATCTATGCATTCAAAACAATATGATCAAAATTACAAGATTGCATCCTCAGAATCTGATCTCATTGGATTTATTTAGGCAACACCACCCAATAGATACACAATCTGAAATACCAAATTCTGTTTGCTTTCCTAAACATGGGTGGAGGATTTGATCTTTTTCTTACTTTTCTCACAGTCTATGCCAGACTGAATAGAAACTTGTGTCTCAGAAGACTGCAATCAGCAAAAGGCACTGTTCTGATAAAGGGGGAAAATGATGGTAACAGCATTAAGATTTTCTGTGCAGCAGTAACTCCATGTAACTCCATCTCTCAGTTGGATGGATAAAATTATTTTGGTTATTGGATTGAGAGCAACATATTTAAGAAGAATAGGAAAGTCAATTGTTGCCAATCTCTAACTCAAACTAACAGCCTTATTTAAAACAAACTGGTGACAGGATCTGTGAAAACCCATCAACACCAGCAATCGCCTACTGAGGCATTGCAAAGCTGTGAAGAACTTAATCCAAGCTACACACAAAGCCCATAAAAATTATTATGATTCTTCCTAAATGTAACAGAAAGAAAATTAAATGAATTGGTTTACCTGTGAGGATCTTTTGAACTAGGGATGATGTATGCACATTCTCTCTTACTGAAGACCTCTTCAATCCAAGATTTGGGGGACTGAAAAGACATTGCGAACATAAATGTATTCTCAAACTTAGGTGCACAAAGCCAAAAATTGCACCATAACATCTGCATGATTGTATATGCATAATGCATAATGATTCCCATCACAATGTTAGATGAAACCAAACACTATAAGCTGAAGCTACAGCTCTGAACAGGCCTAGCCCTTCACCCCCAAACTTTACACAGTTCCACAAAAAGATTAGTATTAAAATGTATTTCCACCCCTCTCTAAAAATCATGAAAATTATTGAGAGGATCTTTCAAACACATGTCAAATAGCCAGAGTGGAAAGGATGAATCAGAACTACTTAAAAGATTGCACTTCTTCTCTGCCAGAAAGCTAGCAAATGCTGATCTTGCTAAAGCTGTATCAAAAAGCCAAGATTTATTTTTTTTTTAACTGAAAGAGATGGTTTATTCTTTCTTTTATTATTCTTAACAGAGTTAAGAATAGATTCATCCTGGTTATATATCTGCTGAACTAGGACCACAGTGAAATGCAAAAGCAAGGACCAAATAATAGACCTAGAACTTAGTGTGTATGTCAGCCAAGTTTTTCCCACTGGCCTCCAGGAACACTGTGAAAACTGTCTCAGTGAAGCCTGTTGCAGTTGAAAAAGCTAAATAGTCAGTGTTGTCCACAGATTTTTTTTCAGATACTCTCACTAGGAGTCTTTGAACTTATTTTCAGGTCTACCAGGATCAAATCCATGGAAAAGAATGATAGTTTCTGGACACTGAACTTTGAAATCTCAGGGATGGAATCTAGTACAACCTCAAAGCAAAGAATTTTTTCTTGTTGTCAAAGAAATTTTTCATGTCTTCGATGAAACAAGATGAACAGATATTTTATCATAAAGTACCAGCCATTTAAACACTAATACTAGGCACTATTATCTCATTGTTCCTCATGTTCATCTTACTCTCAATCTGTTTTTGATCGTATACATGGAGAGCAAACTCCCTAGGACAGGGCACAGTAGGGTCCTAGTAATCCAATAATAAATATTGACTCCTTCTTCAGTCCTCATGTTTAAACACAATTGTTCTCCTGCAAAATGCATGCCCTGTAAAAATGGTTAAGGTAAGTATTTGTCTCAACACTTGTTTTGTACAACAACTTAGAAAACAATTAAATTAATGAGAATGCCAGTAATTCAACTTCTTAAGAGTACTGCTGCAGGCATTTTTTTGAATGGAGTTCAGCAATAATACTTACAAAAGAAAATACCTCTCTTTTATCTCCTGAATGTAGTTTTGATCCTTAATAAAGCAGGCCTGTTTGAGGTGGTTTTTTTTTACTTCAGCTTCACATTGCTAAATACCACCACATAATCTCCCAGCCAGTCATGCAGTTATGGAGGGTCACAAGCTCCCTGAGTGAACTATCATCTTGCCTGTAGATGGGGACCCAGCTTCCACCAAGACAAATGGGAGTTCTACCTTTGATTTTAAAGCACTCTGAAACAGGTTCCCACTGACAAAGATGAAAGATATAATTAAAAAGCAGTTTGCTGGTATTGGTGTGCTTGCATATTATTCTTGGAGCAACTAATTTAATTGTGTCTGGTTGAGCTTCAAATGAAGGAGTAACAGCGTGGAAGATCCTCCAGGCTGGACAGAGCACAGACATGCAAGAAAACTAATTATGTTAGAAAGAGTCCTACTGAAGACAAGGTGCTAAAATGAAATCCAGAGAAAAACCTTGGAAACAGTAAAGCATATTTCACCACCTGAGGGGAGGCACACACTACTCTCAAAAACCTTTCAGTAGTACTCTTGTTAGCAACCAATATTGCTTCATGCTCCCTAAGCCACTTCATTCTAGTTGTTAGAGTTACAAAGCAAAACAGTGTAATGTTGCTAACATTACAATATCCTGGGACACTGATTTTTCTGAAATTCATTACTCTTCTCATAATCGGTTTTCAATCAGAACTAGGGAGCAAAAATTATTTTTATGTCATGGAATGCTCTTGATAAGAATGAACTTTACTAAATTTTTCATTAAGAGGAATGGGTGTGACAGAACAGCTAAGAGGATGACAAGCTTTACAGCATTTGCTGAGGTAAAAGAACATCCAGCTGCTGTCACTTTAATTTAGTAAGAGCGCAAGTATTTCAAATTAATTTTGAGCAAATTCTTGGCATCACACAGTCTCAGGTAGCTTCCCTTAAGCTACATTACCTGCAGCATGACTTATCCTGGAAATCAAGTGCTATCTGGGTATCTGTACAGGTGTGAAGGTCAGCACTGGAGATACGCAGCCCAGTGTAACAAGGACACATTGATTCAGCCTAGGCACCAACAGCAAAAATTGCCAGCTAAGCAAGACACTGGCACTCAGCTAATCCATATATGAATTCCCTTGAAAAGGGGTGTCAAAGAAGCTTTTTATCTCTAAAGTTTAGTAACCCTCATCATGAAATTACACATAAAGACAAAACAAAAATCAGTAATTGTAAAGGGGGACAGGACATTCAGTACAAAACAGCTGTTTGGTGTGGTTACCTCAAACCAAAATATAGCTAAATTTACAGTCCTCAGGGATGGCAGTACACCATGTGATTGAAGTTACAATATGGGAGATTAAAAATTTCTTCTCTACTATCAGCTTTCTGAACATCTAAACTGTCTCCTGAATGTTGTGGTTTGAGCCCAACACAACAAAGAGCCCCATGGCTGCTCACACACACACACTCCAGGATGAGGAGGACAAAGCTCATGGATTAGAGTCACAGGCTGGTGGTTCCTGCTGCTACCTCCTCCTCAGGAAGAAGGATTCCTTACTGTCCTTCCCTGCTTCTCCATGGGATTCCTCCCATGGGAGAGAGTCCTCCACGAACCTCTCCTTCATGAGTCCTTCCCACGAGGTCCAGAGCTGCTCCAGCCTGGGCTTCCCACAGAGTCACGGGCTGCTTTGGGAACAAACTCCCCTGGCACCGGGGTCTTCCAAAGCTGCGCAATCAGAGTCCACTGGCAGCAAATCCTCTAGCCACAAAATCCAAGTTTACTGGCCAAGTTCACCCCTCCTGGCAACCCTAGGGAACATTCTACCATGTTCCTCCATGAGCACAGGGCGAGAGCTGCCATCTCGCCATGGGCTGCAGGGAAACTTCTGCTTGGACACCTTCTTCTCCTTCTTTCTCACCAACCACCAGCACTGCTCTGCTTCTCCTTCCCCAGCACAGCTGCTCTTTTTCTTTAAGTGCTCTCTCTGCTCAGATCTTAGGTCAGTTCTTTCGCATGTTAATCGCAGAGGAGCATCTATTGTCCCTCTAATGGCTCCTTGGCTGGTTTTGGAGCAGAAGGAGCTTCTCAGTTTCTTACAGAGCCACTTCTGGACCCTTCCCCAGCTACTAAAAAATCCACCAAACCAAGCCAGAACACTGAAAAACACACCTGATTTTAAAACTCTTTTTTCAGATTTTGTAGGGTGGTTGGGGGTTAACACAAAAAATATCACTGCTTAAAATTATGTATTTTTTGTATATTCTTTTCTAATTTGGCCCAATACCAACTGTATTTTTCTGTAACTGAGGAAGTAAGGGCAGCTACCAACACATGCCTCAACTGATCAGGCAACTCTAGTCACCACAGGCTGAGCTCAAGGTAAAATAGATTAAAGCAAATGGAAAAAAGCCCTACAGCTTCAGATCACATACCATGACTCTAATATTGCTACTGTAGAGCTCACTGACAAAATTTCCATTTGTTTCAGAGGAAGGAGATCACTATGAAATGTATTTGACCTTTCAATCCTGAAGCACCAAGGATGTACCTCACCTAGTTGCACAGACACTCCTCTAGCACAACATTCATTTCAGTTAACTCTACTTCAGGATTCTCAGTAAAAAGGACTGAAAACAACATTTCAAAGGGCATCTGATACAATACTGGGAGTTTTCACTTTGCCCTGCAAGGAAAAAAAGTATCTTCCCATACAGATATTTCATTATTTATTTTTGCTTATTTACATAAAGAGTTTGCTGGTATGTTGCTCATTCGTCTCCTTGCTTCCTGTAATTTTTACATTTTAAAAGTGGTACTTAACATATAATATGTGTATGACTCTGATGCAGCCTCTAACATTAACATTTATTTTCATCTCAAGTGATAAACGTGTGAAAATAGAAAAAAATATAATTTACAAAGTCCACTTCATAACTTCCTTATGAAGTTCCTGAATAGATAGTACCAATTAAAAATTTATATAATGAAATTCCAATCAAGCATGGGAAAAAGTACAATACAAGACTGTATCACTGTATTTCATCTTGTGAAGCACAATTTTGAGACTGAAACATTGTAAGAGAGTACATATTTACTGTTGTTCTTAATTTTATATAAGGCAAAATCTTTGCGTGACATGCAAAATCTACAACAAAACAATAACATTCATTTCTTAATCTGAGGCTTTACTTAGGTTTCTAAGCTAATTGTATAATCAGGAAAAGGGTCTTAAACCATCACACTTTTTTTACAGTCATCCATGACATAAAGGCTGGACAAGTAAAAATAAAGGAGGAGACTTCTGAACTGATATTTGCTCTTTGTTCTTAACTTTGTAAAAGACCACTACAATGTGTATATCTCCTTTCATAAAACTCTGGCTAATTTTTCAAATCTGTTGTCATTTAGTTAAACTGCAACAATAAATTAAAATTCTTCCTGTCACCGCAGTATGGTACATGCACCTCACCAAGTGTCAAACCATATCCTTTCTGCCACCAAACCTGAGACAAAAACACACCTACATGTTCTTCTGAATAGCAAATTTATGTTCTGAGATACAGAAGACCTGAAGCTAAGTTTATATTGCAATTTTTCTTCTAGAAAGTCCTGAGACTTTTGTTTGGGAGTTATGCCTTCTCATTTCTTGCCAGTCTGAGGATTAGGATTGCTGCTTATACTTCCCTGACACAGAAGAGGCTTTGGAGATTTTATACTGATTTAGTCAATTGAGTGGCAAGAGTTTGGCTCTGAAATTTAAGGCACATGAGTAGTTTTTAGAAAATTGCTTTTAATCACTTCTCCAATATATTTAATGTCTGAGATCCTTGCATAATATGGTATTAAAGGGACACTGTCAGGTCAAATTTGGTTAAACACAAGTAATGTTAAAAAATGAAGGTTTCCAGAATTAAAGAAAGAGATTTGAGGTTAACATTTAGAGAAACACCTGTATGACTCTTTTCTTTGAAATCATTGCTGGCTGGGAGTGAGAGCAGGAAAAACTTAAAAACTCAGCCTGGCACAGAAGTAATCTGTCCTCAAAAATCCAGAGGTGCCACCAGCAAGGCAAGTGACCATGCAGCCATCCCTGAGCATGTCTGCAGCACTTTGCTCACTGGTCTCAGAGGACAGTGTGATGCAGCCCTGCAATCACCTGCTGTAGTGGTGTCCCCACTGACTTCACCACCCACCCCTCCAGTGCAAATGGGTGAATGCTTCAATTTCTGCTGCTGCTTTCTACTGACCCAGCCCGCTCCACCCCCTCATAAAGGACTTGCCAGAGTCAAAGCCTTCAGATGCACTGCACCAATTAAACACTGATAAGTAGAGGCTAATGTGCATTTGTCCTGCTCTGGAATTAGCTTTACTGAACCATGATCTGTGAGAAACATTCAGGCCCTTCAAGACCAGACAATAAGCACTGTTCTTTGGTTGAGTACCAAACTCAGAAAAACTAGGTTAGACTAGACTATATTAAACAACAAATTTTTAGTATCATTAGCTGCACTTATGTCCCCTCTGGTGTGAAGGGTGCAGATAACACACATTTTCTAATGGAAAAGCATGCTGCTGTGGACATTGTACAACTCCTTGCAAAAGGAAATTAAAAGGTACACATCTCTCTGTCAGAATAATTTCATCTATTATCAAAATATAACCATTTCTTGGACAAAACAGCAGCAACTGCCTGTCCTGGTTTGAGCCAGGATGAAGCCAATTTTTCTTTTTACTGATTTTTTTTTCCTTCAGTGAGCTTTCTTGTAGCTAGCAACAGCATGTTCTGCTAGGCTGATAAGACAGTGGAATGTTTTTCTAACTACTGAGGCTTCAAGGCCACACCTGCACTCTGCCGGCTCAGACACTATGGGGAGATCTGTGACCCCCCCGTAGGAGGCTCAGTTAGACAGACAGCAAAATTGGCCAAAGATATTCCATTCCATATATCTACGTAAGCTCAAAGGAAGGTCAGAGATCACAGAAGACAACTTCCTTCCTTCTTCTTCTCCCCTTCTCTTCCGTCCACGGCCGGCGTCCAGGGAGGACTCTGTTCATCCATCACCGTCGATCCTCAGGCTTGATCTCTCGTGACCCCCATAACTCTCTGCTTTCTCCAGCAGCAGCTCCGGGATTCCTCGGGACTCTTCCCAGTTCAGGGAAGTGCTGTGGGAGTTGCTGGGGTGGGGGGAGGCGAGAGGCTTTTTGCCTACACCTGAATATATCTGTATATAATTGTATATATTTTCTTGTATCATTCATTAGTGTTTTAATTAAAGCTGTGTAGTTTAGTTTTCAATCCAGCCAAGTCTCTCTCTTTTTCTCTCTCTCCTTCCCTACCTGGGTTGGGGGGAGGGGGGATCGAGAGCATTGTTTTCGGACCTAAGTCAAACTGTGACACTGCCTTTAATGGTGCATTGGAGATCCAGACAGGAACAGTTAATCAGAAACTGTATAATGGCTAGCCAGTTTAAGTAACAGGCTAGTTTTCTTAAGCAAAGTACAGTCATGCTAGAGACTAGCCAGAACAATGAAACTGCAACAAATTTGTACTGATGGCAGAGAGCAATAATTCCTATCTTGTGCCCTAGCCAAAACACTATTTCAACAGCCTAAAAAGGGCTGCCAAGTTCCATACATCAGCTCTGCACACACTGAAGAAAGAACCTACTTCTCAAGAATTCATTTTTTTTCCTAAAGATCTTAACTAATATTTTTGCATTGCTGAGCTAGTTTGGGGAGACTCTCTGCAAAAAAAAAAAAAAAAAAAAAAAAGTATATTTACACATCATGCAACTCTTCTTCCAGTTAAGTAATTATTTATTACCCTCAAAATGGTTAGATGAAAGCAAATTCTCAGGAAATAGGAGCAGATTTATCCTGGTTCAGTCCTGCTTCAGGACTTCAGTATACTTAGACAGTACCTGTAAAGAACCCTCACTGCTGATGGCAAGAATAAGAAGTACTCAAAAGCCCCAAAACTGATTTTCAGTGCCTGGAAAGGAGAGGGACACCATTTTTAGATGAAAGCATACCTGTGAAAAGTCAGCATGATGCAGTGTGAGATCAAACCTTATTCTAATACAAAGTAAGGGGAGGGAAAGAACTTCCCTTTTTCACAGTCCAAGAATCCAGCCTCTCTATTCAGCACAGTGCCCTAAAATATCTTAAACGCTTTTAAAAATTAACTACACATAGAGCAAGTCGCTTGCAAGAACATGAGATACCTGAAATGCAGCCAGAGTTCTTGTAAGCTAACACTCAAGACTATTTCACAAGAACTCAGCCTACAAGGGCACTGGTATCTCTTGAACTCTTACCCCTGGGAAACTCTTCATGAGCTATAAAAGCTAGAGTGGATTTGCAGGTATCATCATTTTATGTATAATAATTCTTAAGTGAAAAATAGGACTTCAGCAATATTTCTGCATCTGAGGGCAGCTGGTAAATTACTTCCAGCTTTAAAGAGATTTCCAACATAACAGGCTGTCTTGCATAAGCTTTTCAGGGCAGGAACATTCTGGTCCAACATCCATTACACGCGTGCTTAGGGTATGAAGTAATTTAACAACTGATTGTAACAAAGAACACCTCTTTGGAACCACATAAGCTAGAAGTGCACTGTAAAACTCCATGGTCATGTGCTATAAAATATAAACTTAATGTGAGGTTTTCAACAAACTGACAGGTCTTCTAGAATTTTGTTGTGTTCAGGCTACACTGCCAGTGGACAACAGTCTGTTTTTTAACACAGACGTGCTGTGGTTCCACCTGCCTCCATCACTACACTACATCAGTGTAAGTTACTAACTGGCATCTTTTGCTCTTCCAGTCTTTCTTACCTGCTCCTTTACCCAGGTGTTCAGGACTTTGTGCATCTGTGAAAATAGTGTATTACAAGTAATTGAATATGCCAGAAAATGTCATCACTACATTTCAGAAAGACTGCG
>NW_009953597.1:447809-473683 GCF_000747805.2 Chaetura pelagica | reverse complement strand
TGACCCCCATAACTCTCTGCTTTCTCCAGCAGCAGCTCCGGGATTCCTCGGGACTCTTCCCAGTTCAGGGAAGTGCTGTGGGAGTTGCTGGGGTGGGGGGAGGCGAGAGGCTTTTTGCCTACACCTGAATATATCTGTATATAATTGTATATATTTTCTTGTATCATTCATTAGTGTTTTAATTAAAGCTGTGTAGTTTAGTTTTCAATCCAGCCAAGTCTCTCTCTTTTTCTCTCTCTCCTTCCCTACCTGGGTTGGGGGGAGGGGGGATCGAGAGCATTGTTTTCGGACCTAAGTCAAACTGTGACACTGCCTTTAATGGTGCATTGGAGATCCAGACAGGAACAGTTAATCAGAAACTGTATAATGGCTAGCCAGTTTAAGTAACAGGCTAGTTTTCTTAAGCAAAGTACAGTCATGCTAGAGACTAGCCAGAACAATGAAACTGCAACAAATTTGTACTGATGGCAGAGAGCAATAATTCCTATCTTGTGCCCTAGCCAAAACACTATTTCAACAGCCTAAAAAGGGCTGCCAAGTTCCATACATCAGCTCTGCACACACTGAAGAAAGAACCTACTTCTCAAGAATTCATTTTTTTTCCTAAAGATCTTAACTAATATTTTTGCATTGCTGAGCTAGTTTGGGGAGACTCTCTGCCGAAAAAAAAAAAAAAAAAAAAAAGTATATTTACACATCATGCAACTCTTCTTCCAGTTAAGTAATTATTTATTACCCTCAAAATGGTTAGATGAAAGCAAATTCTCAGGAAATAGGAGCAGATTTATCCTGGTTCAGTCCTGCTTCAGGACTTCAGTATACTTAGACAGTACCTGTAAAGAACCCTCACTGCTGATGGCAAGAATAAGAAGTACTCAAAAGCCCCAAAACTGATTTTCAGTGCCTGGAAAGGAGAGGGACACCATTTTTAGATGAAAGCATACCTGTGAAAAGTCAGCATGATGCAGTGTGAGATCAAACCTTATTCTAATACAAAGTAAGGGGAGGGAAAGAACTTCCCTTTTTCACAGTCCAAGAATCCAGCCTCTCTATTCAGCACAGTGCCCTAAAATATCTTAAACGCTTTTAAAAATTAACTACACATAGAGCAAGTCGCTTGCAAGAACATGAGATACCTGAAATGCAGCCAGAGTTCTTGTAAGCTAACACTCAAGACTATTTCACAAGAACTCAGCCTACAAGGGCACTGGTATCTCTTGAACTCTTACCCCTGGGAAACTCTTCATGAGCTATAAAAGCTAGAGTGGATTTGCAGGTATCATCATTTTATGTATAATAATTCTTAAGTGAAAAATAGGACTTCAGCAATATTTCTGCATCTGAGGGCAGCTGGTAAATTACTTCCAGCTTTAAAGAGATTTCCAACATAACAGGCTGTCTTGCATAAGCTTTTCAGGGCAGGAACATTCTGGTCCAACATCCATTACACGCGTGCTTAGGGTATGAAGTAATTTAACAACTGATTGTAACAAAGAACACCTCTTTGGAACCACATAAGCTAGAAGTGCACTGTAAAACTCCATGGTCATGTGCTATAAAATATAAACTTAATGTGAGGTTTTCAACAAACTGACAGGTCTTCTAGAATTTTGTTGTGTTCAGGCTACACTGCCAGTGGACAACAGTCTGTTTTTTAACACAGACGTGCTGTGGTTCCACCTGCCTCCATCACTACACTACATCAGTGTAAGTTACTAACTGGCATCTTTTGCTCTTCCAGTCTTTCTTACCTGCTCCTTTACCCAGGTGTTCAGGACTTTGTGCATCTGTGAAAATAGTGTATTACAAGTAATTGAATATGCCAGAAAATGTCATCACTACATTTCAGAAAGACTGCGGAAAAAAAAAAAAAAAAAAAAAATTGAGCATGGCCCATTCCCCACAAGCACTGAAAAAGTTCATATGCTAGGATCTGGGTATCTAACAATCATGCTAATAAGCAAGCTGCTGTTTTGCAAAGGGTTTTTTTGATCAAAGGGAGCAGTTCCAATTCATTTAAAAAAAAAAAAAAAAAAGGCAAATAATTTTATTTAAATTATTTCATTGTTGTTCCACAGTTCAGCATGCCAAGTTATAAAACAATCATCAGTTAATCTCAGACTGCCTTTGCCATCAGACTGCAGACTCAATGGCACTGGAAAGTCTATGTTTTCTCCTTTCAGAGATAACGTATCATTTCATGTCCCAGCAGAATTTCTGTGATTATTTCTGAGTAACTAATTCAAACACATCCACCATAAACATATTCTCAGATCTTTACAGATCTTTACCCTACCTACGCTAACAG
Organism: Chaetura pelagica; assembly: GCF_000747805.2. Classification (NCBI taxonomy): domain Eukaryota; kingdom Metazoa; phylum Chordata; class Aves; order Apodiformes; family Apodidae; genus Chaetura; species Chaetura pelagica. The sequence goes on along the minus strand of NW_009953597.1, from coordinate 471,375 downwards.
AAGACAAGTCACCTGCACTAGCAGGGTAAATGTAGACACAAGTCAGAGAGGGATAATAGAACTTGTTAAAAATCTCCACTCATACTGAAAAGAGATTTTATATTCTTTTCCTTAGCACAAATGGAACATGTCTACTTCTCAGACACATATAAATTCAGTCTTCAGCCAGCAGTGTGCTATGGTATTTTCTTTCACATTTCATCAACTGCACTTATAGCTAAGTATGTATGTCTAAGTGCTTTTCTGGATTGAGGCCTGACATTGAAAGTTCACTAAAATGTTTCCAATATTTTGATCCCAAACTTAGCCAAGAAAAGAAAAGCCGTTCGACTCTAATGGGCTTTCAAATACAATATTCTCTCCTTGTCAAAGAAGCTCTTTAAGCACAGAGCTAGCCAACCCAGTCTGAAAGACCAGGCTCTTAATTTAGTACTTTCTACTTTTTAAGATTATTAACTAATTAATTAAGCCTTTCTGCTATGCCTGAACATGTAGTATTTTGAAAAAAAACACCTCAAACAGCACTGCCTCCTGAGCACACCCAGGTCAGGTTGTAGGTGCTCATGGACAAACCCCTGATTTGCAGCCGGAGGGTCTAAGCAGACTCTCCTGTCCCCCTGCACAGCTTATTGCACTGGACTAGAGAGAGATGGCCACAGAGGCCCCCACCTTAACATTTCTGCCAGCAGCCTGGGCTTTTTCAAACGAGCTAAACACAAGAAATCTCAAATCACAATTCATTTTCCTCAGCTCTATCCTTGAAACAGGCCCCAGAAGCATTGCTAAAAATCCTACATCAGCATTAGGTATCTACAAATTACTGAAAATCAGGTTTCCTTATCCATTCCTCAATTGGAAATGACAGTCTCTGTGACACAAAGTGGCCTTCCACATAAAATAGGCCACTCCAAAAGCCAATGCTCTAGAAGCACAGCAATTGTTGGGGAAGTTTGAATCTGTCTGCTTCATAACTGTCCCCCACAGACAATGAAAAAAACCTGTGTTTAAAGTTGGTGGTCATTACCTTGCTAGAAGCTGTCATTTTTCTTACATGACTGCATTAGAACACAATATAATACTGTATATAATCTCATCTTGTTAAGCCAATATAATGATCACGATAAAATGTGGATTATTTAGCAAGCTAGTCATAAATAAAGATACAGAAAGATCTAAAGACTTTAATTGATGGAAAACCATCCAAATTGCAGAATAAATTTTAAGACACACAAAACTTCTTACAAACAAGAGCAGGCACCTGTAATGTAATTAGAACAAGAAATTACAAGGTAATCTAAATTATTTGCAAATAATTATGAATCGTTTAATATAAGAATGGTCTTATTTTATCCTGTCTCTTTTAGAGACAAAAGTTCCAGGGTTTTCTTAATGAACAGTCCTGAGTATCTCACTGACAGTATTTTGGAAGTCAATAGAAGAATTCATATCTCAGAGAAAATCAAGCATTTGTGCTTCTTCTGTTAATTAATGCAAAGTAATCAGAAAATCCCACAAATCCAAGCCAAGTTACATGTCCCCTTTGAAATGATCTTGTTGCAAGTAATTTTAAAAAGAAAAAAAAAAGGTAGCCCAAAGAAAATGATGCTTCTTCAGGTGTATTACTCAAAGGATCATATCTTGTTCAGATTTCTACTTCAGGACCACTGGAAGCCAGTGCTACTTCTTTGTACAGTACTCCATGCTAGCAAAGGGATAATCAGCTTGCTCTTTTTGAAACTGTGTCTCACCTACCTGGCACTGAGTGATGACAGAGGTCAACACTTCACTGCTGTTGCAAACGCATTTCTCTATGAAAGGACTGAAAATTATACAGTGCAAAGCTCTTTCCAGTTTGAACCAGAAGATGGAAGAAGAAAAGTACCTGCTGGTGAATTTCAGAGCTTTGTTTTGTTTGTTACATATTTTCACAACACAGGGATTACTATTGACTAGAGAGGTATCTCCCTGAAGACAGGACATATGTAAAGGGAGAACAGCTTGCATGACTTCTGAGGAAGCTGAAGGCATGGTCCTATCTCTGCTTTTCTCACCTGACCGCACAACTCTCCTCAGCTTTGCCCACCTCATCACATTGGGGGTAGGGAAGAAAAAAAAAAAAATAAAAAAAAAATTTAAAAAGCACCTTCCTTTATGGTCCTGTCTTACTTTAAATGTCATTCACACTGTGAACTCATGAAAGGCCACAGACCCACAAAGAGCTGCCTCAACCCAGTTGGAGGAAAACCCAGCCACACCCTGACAGAAACACCCTCCTATGCCACAGAGGCCACCTGAACAGACCATGAGGCTCTCCACCAGGTCTTTCCATGCCTTCAGCCTAGTGTGCCATGACACATTCTGCAACACCAGCCTTATCATCTATTTTGTTGCAGTGTAGGCTGCACCAGCAGCCAACCTGGAGAGTTGGGTTTCCCCAAGGCTGGGCAGCAAGGAGCAGCCACGGTTGTTGTTTATGCTGGGCTGGACCAGACAACCCGACAGCCACTGCCATTGCCCTACAGGCACCAAGCCAGGCTGCATCTCCTGGCCCCCACCACATCACGCTGCTCTCCTAGGCATGGCCCCCTGAAACATAAAAGGTCTCTGCTCCAGCACACCTCTCCCCTCGGTGGCAGTCCCAAAGCCCACTCAGCCTCCCAGCAGCACTCTCTGCTCATCAAGCTGCATCTGTGTTAGGAAGGTCTCTTGAGCTGTGCTGGCATGGGGGGGTGAGGGCAGGGCCAGAGTTGGGGCAAGGAGGGCACTGGAAAGAGCATGGACAGGTGAGCTCACTGGGAAGGATGAGGCTGCACAGCATTGCCATCCAGCCTTTCCAAAATGCTGGTGAGCCAGCAGGTGGAGGGACAGGTACATTTCATAAGCACTCAGGAGCAGTACTAGTAGAAGCTTCTCTGCCTCTCTTTGAGGCTTAAATTATGCCAATAAAATGTAAACAAATGCAGAACTTTATAGCACTAGGGATGTGATCAAACCTGGGATTGTCCCACCCCAACCAGGCTTGTAAAAATTTTTATCTGCAGTCCAACCTCAGCAATGCAGCCTAACCCAGCTGGCACTTACGGTAAAAACACAGATGTGACTAAGTCCCTCATCATCTCTGTGTAATCCCTAGAACTGCTTGGCAGCTAGGAAATCACTTTTATAATGAAAACATATTTTTTAACACCTCATGGCTGGCACCACAGCACAGCCGTGTCTGTTTACCAAGTTCCAGATCATTACACCCGAAACCACTGAAGCCTGGGAGGCAAACATCTGCACTGTGACAGTTTTGCTGAGTTTCACCATTACTGACAACAGTGAAGAGGGCTGAACTCTATTCTAACCATTGAGACTTCATAATTAGGTAAAAACAGAAGCATTAGCAACTCCAGGACATTTTATTTGAAACAGTGACAAGATACCAGACCACTAGTGGGTTTTAAAAACGCCTTTTTATGACATGCAGGACAAAAGCAGCCAGCTTCTGTCCTGGTGAAAGGAAAAGCAAGAAAACCCAGAAACTGCTTTTAGATACCTCCTTCTGTTCCTGTAAGACAGGCAGGGGGAACTGGACAAACCAAACAGCATGTACCGGCAACTGCACTACTACAGAGATGCAAAGCAATTAGGAAAGGACAAAAACAAGTCCTTAGTAAGTCTTGCCTTTCTTGAGGCTGAAGCTTTACTTAGAGTGATGGCCCATCAAAGGTGTCTCTTTCCTTTCAGGACTGGCAAGAGAAGGTTACAACTAGCCCTCAAAAACTAAGTTAAAATGTTAGAGATGGGAACACAAAGCCAAATAGCTGGCAAGTTAAAGGATACAGAGTGGATCACGAAGGTTCACCTAGTATGCATGTTACACGGATATATATTTATGTATTACAAAAATCAGGGAAGCTTTACACAACAGTTGATAGAGTCAGCCTGAAAACAACACAGAGGAAAGATCAAAACATTATAAATCATGGCCTCCTGGGCTTCCTATTTTGCTGTCAACTGCCTGAAGGACAACTCTTTAATGCAATTCTCAAAAAACTGATTCCCAGCTTAGACATACCACCTCCCCAGATAGCATCCAAAAGCTCATAGGTGAGTTTGTTGTGGATCACATGTGGCAGGACCCATCTCTACAGCTCAAATGGTGAATGAAAAATAAAAGTTAATATGAGCCATGAAATGGCAGGATGAAGGAGCGACTTATTTAGGAAAAGAAGTAGGAAGTGTATTGCACATAGCTCACATGGATTTTCCTCCTAGCAAGGTTTCATTCAGTTTTGACAGATGTAACCAGATTAGATCGACATTGACAGACACTGTAGATGGGATGCAGCAGTTCAGCATGATCTCTGCCATCCTGTTTGCAACTCCAGTCACGTTCAGAGTTGTGGTCATAGCAACAGGAAGGGTTTGACCTTCTCACTGTTGCAGCCTTCCCACGACCAAAACCCCACTTTAAATACAACACTATAAATAAAGCATGATTCTGGCCCTATCACCATTAAAACCTGTTTCCTATTATTCTGAGCACCTGCCACCATGGTTATGCAGAGGTGGACAAGAACTCCTTGGGATGACAGAGAAGGGACATGCAGCAGCTGAATACCCCCTGAGGTTCTCCCCAAAGAAGGCAGCCACGAGGTTCACACACCATGTTCAATTGGTCCCAGAGGAACTTCAGGTCTTACATGACAATAACATTTTCAAAAGCTGGGAGCTAGGCACACAAATTGTGTATGGCTTTTAAAACACTACCTTCAGGCCAAAGTGGAGTACTGTGCATACAGAACAACCGTGTGCATGCCCAGACAGACAGATGTTTACTGAGACCTGCTCCTTCACATGCTGTAGAAATCTTAAACTTGCCTACTTTCTGCTCTTTTAAAACCACTACCTGACTTAGATGGTCACGTATTGAGGGGGGAAAGTAATAATTATCTTCTCCCTCAGCCTACAACATTTTTTAAAAAGTGAAGGTGGAACTCAGAGACAAATTACTTTCTCTGGTACAATTCTTGGTGATTCTTAAGTTTTCTTCCCGATACTGGTTACTTTCAGGGACAACGCACTTCAGGACATTCACTATTGGGTAATTTCTGTGTCCTTGACCTTGTGAGAGCCAAGAAAGCTTCAGCATTTGTCCCTTATCAAGCCATAAAATGATAAAAGAAACTTAGGTTCAATCATAACCTAACCTATTTGCTGTTGCTTATCACATTTTTAAATAATACTATATAAGTCTGTTACTACTTTAAATAAGGTTGTTACGGTATAATATAAACTTATTAAAGAAGAGTCTGTAAAGTGATTTCATAACTCCAGACAATATTTTTAAATTTTGTCTTTAAAAAAGCCATAAAATGATAAAAGAAACTTAGGTTCAATCATAACCTAACCTATTTGCTGTTGCTTATCACATTTTTAAATAATACTATATAAGTCTGTTACTACTTTAAATAAGGTTGTTACGGTATAATATAAACTTATTAAAGAAGAGTCTGTAAAGTGATTTCATAACTCCAGACAATATTTTTAAAATATTTTTTAAAATATATTATGATGATTCCTTCAATTCACTTTAGCCTCATATTTGCATAAGAATACTCTTACAGGTAACATATGAGGTCCAAACTACACTACATCTCTAAAAAACAGCCACTTCGTTTTGGTACCAAGAAAAGGAGCTTGTGGAGTAACTTTAGGTGTTCACAACTTAAAACCCTAGCTCATTTTTTCCTAGTGTACAAGCAAATACTGTGTAAATGAAAAATTATATTCATAAACAGAAACACAAAGACTATTCCACTGTAAACATATTTCTTGTATCAGCAAGTATATAAAAAATTAATACATTGGATTTGTTGCTACAGCAGGACTTGTGTGAAATAGCATTCAGTCTCACAATTTTAGCTATAGTAGAGACGTCTTCTCTTAAAAACCCAGTATCTGATCCACCCATATTTCATCTTAAATTCAGGAGGGGGGAAAACAAACAAATGAACAACAACAACAAAAAAAAAAACCACAACAAAAAGACCCCACCAAAAAACCTTCAGCTAGCACCATGGTAAAAAGAAGCCAAGATTTACTAGAGCCAGAGGAATTTTTCTTACACGTTACCTAGACCTGTTGCAAAACTCATAGTATTCAAATGGCACTATCAAAAAATCACCATGCAATGGATGCCCTGCCCATAGCATGGACTTTTTTGCTATAAGCCTTTCGTAGCTATTAGAATACAGCTACGTGTGTGTATAAAATCACTCAAGGCCAAATCTGCAGGAGCACGGAGAAATTACCAGCGCTGGTACTAGAACAATTAAATCATTTGCAAAACAGCCCTCGTGAAGCCCCCTGGAGCCTTAGGTTTTATCTTTGCCACTCGCCCAACAGATCTGATCCGCCTGGACTTTCCGATGAAGTCAGGCACCGTTTACAGATGCCCTCTGGAGCCACTCAGGGCGCAGCTCACATGCACAGTCTGAAGCTTCTGCCAATGAGCTGACCTCCTCTTGCTCTCCAGCTTCCAATGGCTGGCAGCCTGGTGAGGAAAACTTGAAAAAAGAGATGAGAGTAACTCCTGGTTTTCCCTTTAAGAGCAGAGGGATAAAACACAGTAGATCAGCTCCTTTTAAATATCCTCTGACCCTTGTCTTTGTCACTGCTGTCTTCTAATGCAGCCAAGAACAGTTAGATTTTTTTCTGTATCTCTTATTTTTCTGATGTGTGATAATACTGTGTGGTGCATCAGAGGCAACTCTTTCCAAATTTGAGAGCTAATAGTCTTAACATGACATTGAGTGACCTAAACTTCAGAGAAGCAAGATTTTTTGAGCTATTTCTAGCCTGCAGTGCTCAGTTGGATTTCTCACTAGAGTTCCTGGGAGCTGGATCAAGTCCTAAGACAGCCATATATAGATCATAAAAGGCGGAACTCTTCTCTGCTGTTTATTAATCACTCTGGATTTCTTTGCCAAGCTCATACCTTTGCAAGTTTCCATTGCCATAAAATACCTCCTTTCACACTGAAATGAGCTAACTGCATCCCACTGAGAAACACCACTCAGGTTCACAATTGCAGATAAAATAAATAAATAAATAAATATTATAACTAAACCCAACTGCCTTTTTTTGTGTGTGTGTGTTTTGTTGTTGTTTTTTTTTCACCAGTATTGGAAGGTGCACGCTGCCCCGAGACATCAGGCGAGGTTTTTCTCTATTGGAAAGCCGAGCAACGGGCCCTGCCGTCTCTGCCGCTCTCCTGGGGGGCCCTGAGCGGAGCCTCCGCTCCGGGGGCTCCGGGACCCCCCGCGGACACGCGCCCCTCGGGCCGCCTTGCTCCCATCCTCCCAAGTTCTTCATCACGCCGAGAATCCGGAATACAAGTATCCCAAACTCGGCATACTCTGCATCTCTGCACCCCCTCTAAAGCCTGAGGTGTTTTTTTTTCCTGGTCATTTTTAGAGTATTGTGAAAACAAAGGCATGGTGTACGTTAAGGTTACAGCACTCACAATAAAGCTGGCAGGAAGATCCGAGAGCAAACAAACGATTCTCTTTTGAATGATGAAGACTTGAATCATACATAATCAACACATTATTGAAAAGCAAAAGAAACACTAACAGGATGCTCATGATGATAAGCAACTCAGCCTGTGTTCACAAAAACCAGATCATGAACAGTGAACTAATTACATTTTCATAAAGTGATGAAACTTAGATAATAAACCCTGGTTTGCTGGTCTTTCCATACTCTTTTTCACGTACCTTTTGTATCAAATTTTCCTTACTGACAAAGAAAACCCCAAAGGAAGAACCTGAACAGCCCATTAGCTGTTACCACTGCTTCTTGCAGGGTCGGAGCCCCTGAACGCACTGAGGACCAAAACAAAGACCTGCAACAATTATAGCTGGTTGCACCTAGTGTGGGCTAACACAGCAGGCATATGCCATTCTCCCAATATTCTAAGTTGCGTTTTGTTTCCACCATTCTGTATTTCCTCCAACTTGTCTCTCAACCTTACTTTTCTTTCAATCTCCATTTTCTTTTGTCTCAGATTTACCCCTTTCCCTCAGTGAGTCCTAGCCTCAAGTTCTTTGGTTTCTGCCCTGCCCTCACATCTGCTTTTTGCCTAGTGTTTCTTTTGTTGGTTTCAGTTGTGCTGCTGTATTGATTTTAAGCTCCAGCGTCCACCTGCCTCTGGAATTTATCTGTATTTTCCATCCACTTTTTCTAGTTGTTTCTCCCATTTTCTGTTATCTTAAATTCTAATTTTCCTGCCCAAGACTCATCTTCCTCCATGGTGCCCAGCTGTCCCCTCCTTCCCTACAGAAGCGCCTTGGCTGCAACAACCTTTCTTTCCAAGGCAAAGAAGATAAAGAAAATGTTTCCAGTCCTCTGTCAAATGTGTCTGCTTCTTATACTATTTCCATTTTGTCCATTTTAGTCTTCTTAAATTGCACTTGTTACACAGTAGGCCTTAAAAAGCATTAGAGCTTCCAATAACAGAAGGCACTGCTAGAAATTTTAGCAGGTGATGAACAGCATGTTCATTCTTTTCCTAGCTATACCTTTTAAGATATTATTTTCAATTAATTTTTTGCAAATATGTCATCCTGAGTCAGCATAGAAACTTTCAGCTCAATTTGCTAGCTTCACTGATGTATATAACTGAAACAAATTCATTCTAACAAGACGTATCAGTCACTGTTAACAGGCCCACTCTTCATATGAATCCAAATCTTTTGAAAAACTTGAAACACAGGTATCCCAGCACACAGTCTGGACTTAAACTGGGACATAGCTAGGTGTACATATTCCTCTGATTGCAAGCATTTTCTTCATTCCAAATATCTGCCATTTCTTTCTAAGCTGTGCATCTTTAAGACACAAGAAGTTCTCAGTCTTCCCTGGAATCAAGACTTGCCATTGCAATCTAATATGAAGACCTAAAAATCTGTTCCACAAAGTCGTACAAACCAATTCTCATGCTGTTAATTCTCACAGCTAATGCCCCAGCATGTCACTGATAGGAAAACAAGTATGCTGTGCTTTATAGCATTTTAGTAGCTCAAAGTGCACATAACTATCATGTCCTCTTTATCCTGTTATCTTTAGAAATCAGAACTGCTGAAACATTTTCTCCTGTAGTGCCACTGCAGAATACCAATCCTGTGGCTACAGACTTACCTTAATATCAGCTCTATCTTGCTTGTCCATCCTTGATGCTTCTTTTTTTAATACCCCCTGTATTTCCAGTGTCTAAACTGTCATGTCAATAGCAGTGCAGCCAGCTCAATTCTTGGATACCCATTAGGAACAATATTTCTTACCTGCTGCTTTTCACGTCCTAAGGAAGTGAAACGCAGACATGTTGAAGTACAACGCATTAATAATACATAACCTTCTATCATTTTCAAAGTCCAAAAATCTCCTACTGAAAAATGATCTTAAAGGAGGATTATACACTTAACAGAAACCTCTGCCAAAACAGGAATTGCTTCCTTTCTGTTGTTTCCATGGGATGCCTGTAAAGGCATAAGCATCCAGATACCTACTCTGCTCACTGTGCTCTTTTAGAACATGCCTCTTATCCAGCAAGTATGATAAAACATGCTTTTTTCCATTAACGGTGTTTAATCACCCAGAATTTAGTAAAGGAGTGCCTGAATTTCATAATTAAAAAGCCAAAACTAATCTAATTTTATGCACTAATCTGCTTTAGAGGAAACTCCCAGTTTCATTGTTCCATTATCTTCTTGCTGAAGACACTGAGTTTCGAAAGACTATCTACAAACTTTTACCTTTGCCTTAGTGCCCTAATAGATCTTCAAGAACTGATGAAGCAGCAAAGAGAGGATCAAGGAATGAAACTGGTGAAGACTGCTTCTAGATTTCTTGCCCCATCCCATGTCATTACCAACACATCAGCCTGTCACTAGGCTTATTTACTTTTATCTTCCAACATCAATAAGGAAGTCTCACAAGTTAGTCCAACACCAAAGGCTGGCAGCAGACATAGTGAACACACACTCATCAGATGATGACTGTTTCAGCTACTACTTCAGCATACTGTGGAAAGGCTATTTTTCTTTGTAGTGCAAATCAAATCTGTTTTACCATGCAGATTCTGGACTAAAACAGAACAGAATCTTCTGCCTTGAACTTCAACTTACAGTGTGTAGAGGCAAATTCCTGGGGTGAGCTTAAGTCGTGTTTTATTGCTTGTTTCACATTATGCAAATATGCAATTATTATTGCAGGTCTGATTGTAGTACATCTTCCCTCCTTCTGCCCTCTGCACACTGATATTAGATACTGATCAGCCAACAAGTGCTTTTCCAAGGAGAACCTGATTTCACTCATCAGGAATACTGGGGTTTTTTTATGAAAGTTAAGGAGGACAGAACCCAAGCAGGTATATAAATGGTCAGCAGCAGTTCTTATGGTAGGTATGCTTCAATAGGAGGCAAGAATGAGGACATCTTGAATACTGAATATCAGGATGCCATATGTCCTTATGGTGTTTTTTTAAATCAGATCATTCAGTGGTTGCAACAAGTATCTACTGGCATCTAAATATTGCTCAAAATCCTTCAAGATAGTTCAGATGTTATATTTGCATGAGGAATTACTCAAACTCAACAGGACTGTCTGCAGAATTTATTCTATGAGAAAAATTTGCTTTTAAATAAGAGTCTGTAAGTTGCCAGGAATGTAGTGGGTTAGGTTTTGTTAGCTGGATGGTCACAAATATCCAACTATCAATTCTTCCAAAATGCATTCTGTAAATACCTTTGAAGACAGTGCAGACCCAAAGAACAAAATGTGACAGTACAATTTAGTCTCATTACAATGATGTATAGTTTCTGTGCTTCTAATGATAGTTCCATGGAAACCAGAATACTGCTTCCTAGGCAAAAGTCACTGTCCAGAAATCAGAAATAACATCTCAAATGGTCTCATTGGTCTCTGTTATTCAATTTTCTTAATAGAGGTAGGAAAAAGAGTGAAGAAGACCTAAGAGGAGACTCAGTGTAGGACTGTGTTCTGCAGCTTGAATATGTACTAGTAGTCTCCATCTCTTGAAAAAAAGCCCTTCACAGCAACAGAGAAGCACAATGTACTTCTGTAGGATATCAGTTATGGAGACAAGCATGAGCAAGATGCAGGATCGAAGGATAACCACTTCAGTTGTTGTTCTTAGCTCAGAATTAGATGACTCCTCTGATGATACTTATAACTAATCATCTTGAAATTTTATTAACTTTCCGAGGAGCCTTTCTAGAGCTTTAACACAATTCCAGCTTCTAAGAAAAACAGGTCTTAAGAGTTTTGTAGAACTATCTCAGGGAACACTGACTCTCTTCAGCTTGATTTGTCATTCCTTGTATGCCATGGGCTGGTTAACAGATTTTTCAAATGTCATCTTTCAGAGTACCCCTAGAAGATGTGACCTCTGACTGTGTGCCTGTGACAAATGACAGGCATATGGATTCTGCAGTGAGATTTCTTTCAGATGTTATTCCAGAGCTTTCAAATCCCCATTTTAAAACTATTTTCAAAATCTGTTTTTTTTTCCACCTTTTTTTCATACCAGATACAATATGTCTTTCTCACTGGGACTATGCTGAAGGTAGAATTGGGAGGATGAGGATTTCCATTAATATTCACATTCAGACATCCCAAAGCAAATGCTTCAAGTTTTAGAGAAAATGAGAAAAACCTTGCTGTTGAGACAGAAATAAAATAACCTTATCCACATGACCTCTTTATTTTCAACTATCCCAAAACTATTTACCTAAAAATTAAGGGTTAATCAGCAATGAATGTACAAGGAACACTGTGCTCCACACGGGAAGAAGAAGAAAGGCTGTCCTTTAGTGACCTGTGGCTGGAGGCAAGAAAGACACTTATATGGGTGTAAACCAGAGTATTACATCTCAAAAAATCAAATTCCACTACTTTAATCTCTAGGAACCTGCACCACTGAAATGCAGAGACCTTCAAAATCCTATCTCTAAAAGGCAAAGTGTTACTAATTTTCCTAAATGCAAAGGAAAATTTAGTAATTCATTTTTATCTTTCTTCTAAGTAAATGATAGGCACTGGTAATCACCATGAAATGTGGTCTAATAAATTTGTGTATGAATGTTTTGAATCCTGAACCCATTATTGAAATGACTGGTCTTTATACATTAGCAATTCTGGCCCCTCAATAATTCAAGACCACCCTAACAAAGATAAAACAGAAATCTCAAAACAATTCGAGACTTAAATAGTCAGCACTGACAAATCCAGGATATTCACAAATAAACTGCACAACTTAAATGAAGGAGAAAATAATGCATTGAAAAGGCTCAATATAATGAGAAAGATAATGGGGAGCCTATTCGACTTTTATGCTGTTTTCTGGCATAAAACTTGCAGTATCTCTGTTTGACTCAAAGGGATCCCATTGACCAAGCTGCATGCTTAAAACACTTTGGACATATGTGCATTGTATGTATGGGCTCTAAGAAAAAAACCCACATGTATTGGGCATCAAAACCACCACAGTTTCTCCCTGAAGCCTTGCCATGCAACAGAAACTAAGACATTTTTATATTTACATTCCAAGTTTCATATTACTATTCATGTCCAAAGTATAAATATTTTTTCTTGTTAGCTGTACTTTCCCTCTCATATTTCACAATTATGATTTAGAATGTTTTTATGGCTTCAGTGTATACAATGAAAGGCTGTCTTAAGTGCCTCTGTATTTGCACATTACACATATGAAAAAAACAGGTTTGTCTGAAGTAGATTTTCCTCTTTTCAATCACAGATTTCTCCAATTCCTAAAATGTAAAAGCGTAAAAACTAACTATTGCTGGATACACAAATGCAACATTTTGGGATTATTTGCTTAAAAAACCATTGCAGTTTACAATTGACAATCATTAAATCATAGGATTTCGGTAGCTTATATTATGCCAAAGTAGTTCTTACATAATTATAGCATTTTATGCATCAGAGGCAAAATCAGTTTTCAATGCTAGGAAGGAAAAGAAACTGGAAGCACATTTCATATTCTACAAGTTGAAGCTTCAAAATGAAATATCCACTATATAGCATCAGACTTCAGAGAGACGACATTTCACACTTAAGGTAGACATATTGGAATTAATTATTATGTGTTCCAATTTGATTAGAAGACCACTGTGCACTGCTCAGTTGAAGGACATTACAAATTTAATTTGTGCAAGAGAATGGTGAATAGATGTTGCTCATTTCCATTCATAGCTCCACATGAAAAATCTTTTCTCTGGCTTACACTCATCAAAGATAGCACAATACTATTTTCATTTACTTTTCCCAGTCTCATTCTTGGTAAGCCACTTATTTCATCATATTATAATGCTAACATGAACCCCAGGTGTTCATATAAGAAAACTGTAGAAGAAAGTAATGTTTAGCCAGTCCATATCCCTTCTTTCAAAAACTCACATTATAAAAAAAAGACAAAACAAAACCAGGAAAAAAACCATCAACCACAGTAATTCTTAAAAGCAAAATAAAATTACAAACAAAAATTTACTTTGTCTCCATCTTCCTTTCACAATTTTCTTCCCCTTGGAGTGGTAACATATCAGTAGTAAGGAAAATATTTTTTCTACAGTAGTGAAAAGTTATTATCTGTATAGCTCTAAGAAAAGAAAGAGCCATGATTTTTAGGTCCTTAGAAGTGACTAAAAAGTCATGAATGCTATTTTTTTTACCAAGAGTGTTTAAAATATACTTATTAATAATTACTGAGTTCACTTACCAATTAAATATCAATAACTTATATTGTTTGTTCCATCACCATCAAATTCTCTAATACAAGAAGTTTGAAATAGGAATCTTAAATAAGTGATCTTTTGATAAGACTAATTGAAATTTCCTATATGAAATTTCCTCATACATTAATAATATATTGTTACCTATACAGCAGCATTTAAAAACTACTTCATGAGTTAATTTCTATTGAATTAGCACTTACCTTTTTCTTCTCCATATTTAACGAATATATTTCAGGGAGCCTTTAGCCACTGACTGAGGTTTCCATCCAACACACAATTAGATAAAGCTTGCTTTCCAGTTGTAACTAGTGGAAACAGTGCAAGTAGTAGTGACAACAAATTCCCATGTGTTAAATGGATAGCACTTGTTTTTGTTTTTTGGTTCGATTTTTTGGGGGGTGGAAGGGTAAAGAGATAAATAAGAGATAAATAAAAAGTTCTTGACAAAATGTTTTTACTCCAGTTATGCTGAAGACCTCATGTCACCTTATAATCAGGAACTTGTGACTTGATCTGCCTTTATTTATGTATCACGGTAAGGAAATGATTAACATTCATGATGTCACTGCTTGAGTTTTCAGTAGCAGTTCAGAATAAAAGCATACCCAAAACATTTTCCAGATTCACTGTAGTTTACTGTGTATGCATATTGCCACCTAGAGAGTCAAGGTTATAACTGTAGGCATGGAAATAATTAAGCCAGCCCAAGCATACTAGATACTCTGAAATGTGTCTTTGGACATAGGCTTCACTACACCAAACAATGAGTCTGTGCAGTCTAACATCTCTCATTTTGGCTGTACTTCTGCTTTTGCAGAAGTACACATTAATTTCCCATAATGACTGCTGTAACCAGAACAAGCTGCCAAAAGGCAGACAGTCATTATCTTCAGTCACCTGGAACTTCAGTCACTTACATTTGAAATCTATTATTTTCTACACTATTATGCTGTGTTTTTTCCAACCACCCATATACAAAAGCATGTATTTTCTTAATGTCCATTGAATTTTTGGCAGATTATTTTTACCTCTATCCTTCTAGTTGAAGGCAGCAACACTGGAAGAAACAGACACATCAGATCTGTTAATACATGGCTGTGTGGCTGGTGTCAGCCTCACAGCTTAGGGATTTTCAATAATGGGATGGCCTACACAGCACCAGGCCTGCTGGTTTCTGATGGGATTCACGTTTCTTAAAGAGGGAAGAGGGTTTTGCTCAGGAGCTTTCGGGGTTCATTGACAGAACTTGAAATTAGACTTGAAGGGGAAGAAGGATATTATCAGGCATGCCTGTGACAACCTGTAGGATGACATGCCAAGGTTACTGGGACAGGCGGCTCATGAAGGCCCTCAGCCTGCCTCTCTGAGACATGCTGGGTACACTGCAGCACACTTGAATTCTTATAGAGATGAGTCAGAGGCTCCTAAGGCAATAGGAGCCAACAGGGAAATGCCAGTGAAATGCTACAGAGGAGTTAAAGGGTGCTCCTCTAAGAAGGTGACGTGGTCAACAGCCCTGCTGAAGTGCCTTTACACCAATGCACACAGCATGGGCCCAAATAGAAGGAACTGGAAGCCATTGTGCTGCTAGAAAGCAAAGTCCTAGTTGCTATTACTGAGACTTGGTGGGATGACTCCCACAAATGATGTGTGGGTGTTGATGGCTGAAGGCTGTTCAGAAGGGACAAATGAGGAAGAAGGGGTGGGGCTTTGCTCTCTACATCAATAAACTAATGGGACTGTGAAGAGCTGTCTCTGAAGAATAGCCATGAACAGGTTTAAAGCTTCTCCATAAGAATTAGAGATGGAGGCAACTAAAGGGAACCTTACGGTTGGTGTCTACTACAGGCCACCCAATCAAGGAGAGCCTATTGATGAAGCCTTCTCACTCCAGCTCCAGGAGGCATGATGCTCCAGGCTGTCTTCCTGTTGGGGAATTTCTGCTACCCCAGCATCTGCTGGAAGAGTAACTCGGTGAGCCACACGTAATCAGCAGATTCCTAAGGTGCATTGAGGATAGCTCCTTTAGCCAGGTAATAGCCCTAACTGAGAGTATTTGATACTGCACCTGATGGTCACCCACTCAAATGAGCTAATCAGTAATGTCGAGATAGAAGACAGCCTGGGGTGCAGTGATACTGCACTGGTGGAGTACACAGTCCTGAGGGATGTGGCACAAGAGTAAAGTGTGGACTATTAAAGGAAGTAGTCAATAGGACCCCCTAGGAAACTGCCCTCAAGGACAAGGGAGCAGCACAGAGCTGGCAGATCTTTAAGGACACTTTCAAAAAAGCAAAAGAGCCGTAAATCACTAAGTGTAAGAAGTCAGACAAGGAAGGCAAGAGACTGGCATGGGTGATTCAAGACCTGCTGGTCAGACTAAAGGGCAAGGAGGACCTGCACCGGCAGTGGAAGCAGGGACAGGTGTCCTGGGAAGAGTATAGGGACACTGCTCGGTTGTGCAGGGATGGGGTCAGAAGGGTGAAGAAGTTACTGGAGCTGAACTAGGCAAGGGATGCAAAGAATAACATTAATGGCTTCTCCGGGTACGTCAACCAAAAAAGGAAGGTCAGAGAAAGCATATCTTCCTGAAGAAATTGTCTGGCAAACTGTTAACAATGGTCAACTTCTGTAAGGTCTTTGACAAGGTCCTCCACAACCTCCTTCACTCTAAACTTGGAGCGAGAGGGATTCTGAGAGGAGAGGGCTCTTTGCTGGATGAGGAATTAGTGGTCATCAATAGCTTAATGTCCAGATGGAGATGGTAGTGGTGGTGGTGTCCTTCAGGGGTCCATACTGGGACAGGTGCTATTTATTATCTTTCTCAATGACTTAGACAGTGGTTTTAAAGTGCACCCTCAGCAAGTTTGCAGACAACACCAAGCTGGGTGGTGCAGTTGACATCCCTGGGGGACTGGATGTCATCCAGAGTGACCTGGACAAGCTTGAGAATTGGGCTTGTGTGAACCTGATAAAGTTAAGTAAGGCCAAATACAAGGTCCTGCTCATGGGCCAGGGCAACTGCCAGTACCAACACAGGCTGGGAGATGAAGGGACTGAGAGCAGCCCTGGGGAAGACTTTAGGGTACTTGCAGATTAAAATCTGGACATCAACTATCAATGTGTGTTCACAGCTCAGAAAGCCAACTGTATTCTGGGCTGCAGCAAAAGCAGTGTTACCAGCAGGTGGAAGGAGGTTTCTCCCCTTCTGCCTTGCTCTGGTAAGACCTCACCTGGAGTACTGTGTTCAGTTCTGGAGTTTTGAACACAAAAAAAGACATGGACCTGTTGGTGAGAGTCCAGAGGAGGAAGACAACATTTAGAGGGCTGGAGCTCCTCTCCTATGAGGAAAGGCTGAGAGAGTTGTTCACCCTGGACAAGATACGGCTTTATTGTGACCTTTGAGTACTTAAAAGTGGGCATACAAGAAAGATGGGGACAGATCTTTTAGCAAGGCCTGTTGCAACAGGACAAGGGATAATGGCTTTACACTAAAAAAGGATGGACTTATAAGGAAGATTTTTTTTAAAAGTGAGAGTGGTGAAACACTGGAACAGGTTGTCTAGAGAGGCGATAGATGCACCATCCGTGGAAACACTCAGGGTTGGGTTGGACTGGCCTCTGACCACCCTGATCTAGTTGATGTTCCTACACATGGCAGGGTGTTATGCTAGATGATCCATAAAGGTTTTCCATTACTCTATTTTGCTACTCCTGAGTTGTCCTAGAATTTGTGCTGACACGTTATTTCAAAATAATAATTTGTTTTCAGTGGATATGAATGAACACGCAAATTAAAACACCTTAAGCATACAGCCCTTGAACAAGACCTCTCTGGAAAAATGGAGCTGAAAGTCAAAAGTGTTTTGGTAACACACAGTGCCAGACAGTATCTGGAGATATCAGACATTGAGAAATGGCATGTCTTGATCACACCTTTTGAGAGTTCTAATGTAAAGTTTATGTAATCTACCATCACTCCCCCTTAATTGTCCAGCCTTTTATATAACCTTAACTCTCGGATGTAATTTCAAAAGTTTTCCAATGCTTTTAAATTTGCCTCTATTTGCAAACAGATGAATGGAAAAATTAATCAGCTCAGCAAATGCTCCGCAAATAGCAGTAACATTCCAGTCCATAACACACAGCCCATGGCTGGAACGAGCTAAGAGTAAAGTGCTTGCCTAGAGCATAATTGCAAATAAACTAAACATATGGCCTACAACATAGTGCAAGCTTGATTTCTTTTAAAGGGCTTATTTATTTTCCTATGGAATAGTTCAGATATATACCTTGAAGATAGTAGTAAAACATATATATCCTGTGAATATAGGGGAGAGATAGATTTTAATGCTAAAATGCAGTCTATTCCTGTGTACCTACAGTATATGAAGCTCCAAGATTTTATGCTACCAAAGTATGTCTGCAAAGATACCAGCTAATAATGGAAAATACCAGATACTGAGAATACTGGATGGTGTGAAACATAAAAACCCTACAAATGCAGAATGCATAAACTACCTAGTGTAAAAACAAAAACACCCAAGTATCTGAAACAAATCAATAAAGCTATGTAATTTATTTTGGTTATAGTAAACATTTAATAGCAGTTGCACTCTTGCCAAAAAATAGTATTTTGTTTTTAATAACACTTTTAAAGTACCTCCTAAGACAAGCTGACATAATTGGACCTAAAATATGTAATTGACATTGTATAAGAAAAATAAATATTGTTTAATTATGTATCCAGCTAACCTGATAGCTGGCAGAATAATACCCAAACAAGCACCGTTAAATGCCTGAGTCACCAAGACACCTCCTTCCTTTTATGGGTACTACAGACCCTAACAATCTAAACAAACAAGCAATTAACAAACAGGTACCTCGTGGCAGAAATAGCAAAAAAAAAAAAAAAAAGTATCTAGATGTTTACTAAGAAGGTTTGAAAAGCTCCTTTAAGCAAAAAGACCCCAAAAATGACAAAGTTATAGAAGCAACTTCACACAGTTGTAGTCCCAAAGTTCTGAAATACACACAGGTGAAACTTTATTGTCCATCAGCAAATACATTATTTAAAAAAAACAAATGGAAAAAAACACAAGTTGTCCTCTTCAATGATATTCCAACAAAAATACAGTGTTTGCTATCCTTAAAGACAAATCACATTTGCTAAGTCTTGACAGTTTGTCCATTTGACTTTTCTATTATTAAAGACAAGTATTTCTAATTGTACTTCAACCTGTAAATAAATTACAAAAGACAAGCATTAAGCTCATATTTCACAGCAAAAAAACCCACTAATTCAATGAACTTCTGTAAAAATGTTTTGCAAGATCCATAGTCTCTACAAAAACTATACCTCAGTTAAATTTGAAAAGCATATGCAGTAATTTTACATTGCATTATTTTTTCTTGAAATATCTGTGTACACCTGCCACTTTGATGCTACCAACGGGTTCAGAGCTTACATCACAAAGAATATCATTAACTTGAGAATGGACCAAAAACCTAGAAGCTGGCTGCCCATTGCTCTGGGTAATGTAAAAAGGAGAAAGTGAAAAAACTTCTTCACAAGGAGAATATGAAAAACTTTCAGAACAGCAGCAGCTTACAACATAGAAGATCCCCTTTTCCTTCCCTCTCCCTGCCACACTTGGCTTTGGTTTGCATAGGGAAGGGAATGTTTTGTCTGGTTTTGGTAGACTCTTACTTTGGTTTAGCTATTACATGGAAAAAAAACAAGGAAGAAACCAAAACCCAGAACAAAACATTAAAAATCACTAGTTTCTGTGCTTTATGATAAATTCACATGATAAATACTTCACTTTCAGCTACCACAGTTTAATCTTTTTTGTTCACGACAGGCAAAACTATTTCACTTGCCCTCTGCATGTAATGTGTCTACCTGTTTCTTTTAATTGCATCCCAAAGTTCTCATATTTCATAGTTTTCTTTTAGTCTACCTCCATGTTTTCTAGCATACTTGCTAGAAATTTTAGCCTGCTCCACACTGTGTACCTCCAGACAGTGTACTATTAAGCACCCCATAGTGATAATCCCATCCACTAAGACTGACTTGCTTTTGCAGACTAACATAACACTGTTTCTTCAAGAAGGCAGAAACATGCTTATTTTTCTTCCAAGTAGAAAAACTTGAAGCCAAACAAAAACAAGTTTCCTCGAAGTAGATGCAAAACTATGAAAAAACTCATCAGGTCTCCATTTCGGTCTCCATGGTATCAGTCCTTGAAGGAATTTTAGCTTCTCGTGGAGTCTCTCCATCTAGGTTCTGAATATCAGACAAATCAACAGTAGGCAATGGTGCTCTCCAATACAGGAATGAGTTATACTGACAGAAATCTTCTTGCTTTGAAGATAAAAAGAAAAAAAGGCAAGAAAACATTAAGGTGTATCACAGCAGTACAAAATAATAAAAAGAAACTTTCAAAGAAGGGTTATGCAGCTCTTTCATATATTAGCAGTTCTTACAGTTTTATACAGAAAAAATGAGCTATTTTTAAGGAACACACCCTAGAAAATCTGAACTAAATAATAATTTGGTTTTGTGCTTCCAAACATTCTTGCAAATAACTACTGTACAACCCCTGGAAAATACTTCCATGTAACTCCACCAATTTCTTCAACTTTCAATCTTTGCAATCCTGTAAAAGTTGTACAATTATTGGACTTTGCACACAAAAACTGTTCACTGCTTTTTCTTCTCACAGTGGTCTACAAATTTCATGCACATTTAGAACCTGGTATTGAGAAGAATTTCTTTTGCTATGTTTCATCAAGTCAGAGAATGATACTTGCAGGAAAAGCAAAGCACTGGGCAGTGTTTCTACCACATTCCATTTCTCTTCTGTACTCAACTAAGCAGGAGAAAAACTAAGATATCCTCTAGGAACAGGGAGGGGAAAATTTAAGAACTGGAAGTACTACAAGGAAAATCTTGGAACATGTACTTATTTACTACTTTACTCTTCAATTACATATATATATTTAATCTGTTACACAACATATTAATAACAACACATTTTGTTTATAATCAGTGGCCAATCTGTGCACATTTCTATGGACATGACACATGTAAGAAGAGGAATTCTCAAGTCATTCATTAAGGCTTGAGCATGTACTTTCTTTTGGCATGCAAAAATATTGAATGCTACCACAAACCTAAAATAATGCACATCCATATAATACTGAGTTGTGTTTTTCTTTACATAGAATTGGAATTTTAAAATATTTTACTTTAATATCTCTGCTGTAAGAGGTGCCGAACAGATGTATTTTTAACAAATAAACTGGTATAACTGCTTTGGTATGGCTCTTGAAAAATGTCATGCTTTGTTTAATCTGCTACAGAATTAAAAAAAAAAAAAAAAAGTAGTATTAAACTACAGTAAGTATGGTCCCTAAACTCTGTCAGATATCAGAAAAATGATGCCTTCTCCCCACTCCTCAAAATAAAAAAGTACATAAAATCACCATATTTTCCATCTGAATAATATTATTTTTCTGTTTGTTGTCACATAAACTTCTCATAAACTACAATTTTTTGTACTAGGTAAACTTGCATTATTTAAGTCCCAAGGTACAAAAGACTTTTCGTAGCAGCAAAATCGCTGTGTGCCTGTAGGCCACCGCTAGTGTGATTTTCCTCACTAGGAGATTGTCTTCAGGGAAAATTAAAGAAACAAAGTTCCCATAACTGAAATTGAGACCAAAACCAGTTAAAATTATATAGTTTCACAAGAACACAGTGATTGATTATATGGAAACTGGAAGAACACCAAACTGTAAGCAGCAGCACACATTTGCACAAATATTCTTGTAAATAGACATTTTTATACTGCACATCATTAGCAAAGTGCAAAAGAGAAAGGGCAGATTTTCCAGTCCATATTCCAACCTAGGCAGAATCACTCACACAGAACTGTGCACAGCAGGTGGCTAACAGGTTCTCCAAAAAAAATCTCCAGCAATGGAGTTTCAGAACCTGTCAACTAT
This sequence comes from Chaetura pelagica, assembly GCF_000747805.2. Classification (NCBI taxonomy): domain Eukaryota; kingdom Metazoa; phylum Chordata; class Aves; order Apodiformes; family Apodidae; genus Chaetura; species Chaetura pelagica. Next base: position 449,539 of record NW_009953597.1, on the reverse strand, counting down.
CCTTACAAATTCTCCCCAAGTTGAATCTGAACAACCCGTGTATTTTCCTAAGAAGCTACTGCTCACACTGTAAGAGCTAAGAACTCAATGTCAGAAGACCCCTGGTGCTAGATGCTTTGTATGCAGAGAGTAAATGACAGGAGTCTTGCTTCAAAGATCCTATAATCTAGACTCTCATTACCACAAAAAATCTGCACACTCTTAATTTTGGATTCCTCTAAATATGCATTGTTAACTTTGTAAGTACTCTAAAGATTACATACAGGACTAATTTCAAGAGCATTCAAGTCTGCAAAGCAGCAGTATTTAAAGTCTATTGGTATCTCCCAGAAAGATGCAATGTGAAAACAAATGAGCCCAAGAAGAACAAAAGACAGGTGCCAAATCTGTAACATAACTGGAATTGCTTGCAACATTAACAAACACACTGTGGAATTAACAGTATCCAGATCACTCTTCTTAGAAACTACACAACTATAAAACAGCAAAGAATAGTGTCAAACCACAGCTCTATTTTCAGAAGGGTACAAAAATCTTCATCAGAAACACCTCTGTGAAGGACTTAAAACACACACAAGATGGAAGAAACATCTCTTGCCTGCCATTAACTGAGCTTTATTTTAAAGTAAAAATATTTTTATACAAAACTGCATTAAGGAAACAACCTGTTAAAAACCCAGCCCTTCATTTTGTAGAGAGAAATACTCCTTATTGTGTGCAAATCACGGGGCTAGTTGTTTTCATACTACTACTAACGCTACAAAATTATGCCTAATAACTATAGAGATAAGAATTCAGCACCGTATTTGTCATGGAATTAAAACTTTCTGTAGAAATTTGCTGTTTTGTTTAACTTGCTTTGCTTCAGAAGACGTGTGTACTCTCTTCAGAAACAAAAGATATGTTTATACTTAAACAGTACAGCCTTAACGGATATATAATTTTAATGGGCACAGAATATTTCTCTCAAGTCCTTCGTGCCGTAATTCTACCATCAACCACTGAAAAAACCCCAACAAACTCAACCCACCAAAAAACCAAAAGGCAGAGCTTGAGAAAGAAAAAACACCATTTGCTTTACAGATCACAGACTTGCCTTATACTATAAGATGACTGATCTTTTAAAAGACAGAGCCTAAAACTGGAGTTCAAAGTCCATCTGACCCAATTTAGACTTTCTTCCATTTTCCATCATTGGATCAAATACTTCAATCTTATTTAAAAGGTGCACGTGGGATGAAAGGTGAGTTTCAAAACAAAAACTTTCTTAGTAACTTATCTTACGGCTTAGTCTGCAAAATGTGGTGAAAACAGGGGAAGTAGAATGTACGTTGTTAACCAGAAACATGGTTAAGTCAAACATGTGTTTCAATACATCCTGAATCTTAAAAAACTGATCCCCTTTCTCCTGACCACCGCGTTCCCTACGAGTTTTAGTTCAAAGATAGCACTGAGATCTCTACTGAATGCCCATCCCAAACATACAGTTATGAACACTGTCAGATATTGGCATCAGTCTGATCCGCAACCTCCAACAGTCACGCTAACTCAACTCTTCAAGCTCCCACCATACTGCTGGATGGGGGTGTGGCTGAAGAGAACACTTAACTACGGTGAAATTCCGACGGGCCGTTTCCCAACAGTTTCTCCATAGCGGAAAAAGAAAAAAGCTTAAACCCGTTTTCTTACGCACCAGGAAGAAAGAAGCCAACAAGCAAAGCTCTGCGAGG
>NW_009953597.1:425577-447062 GCF_000747805.2 Chaetura pelagica | reverse complement strand
GGCCGGGGGAGCCGCGGGGGGGCGGCCCAGCGCCGGGGCCTGCGGGGACACCCGGCAGGGAGGAATCAACTCAAACGGGAGCGACGTCACGTCATACCGCAAAATTTAATACCCGAGGAGAATCAAGCGCGGGACACATGCTGGAAACCGAGGGAAGTTCACGCAGAGACGGAAAACTTCCCCTTCTTGTCTTCTTAACTGATCTCGGTGTTCTACATACAAATAAAAATACAGGACTCATTCGTCAAACTTACTCCATGTAAAGAAGTATCACACTGAGGATTATGCAGCATTTTATTTTACACCCAATACCTGTACAGGTTAACAGTGGCCTAAGTCAAATGTTCTTGGCTGCAGCTGATAAACACCTTAAGCATTTCCCTCCCCCCGTATACAACTGAAAAGAAGAATGTAATCACATCCAATAACACACAATTATCCCTGTGCGTAACAGTGGTGCATCTTAGGAACTCATAAATACAACCGCAGGTATAACAATATTAACTCGTACAACTTAGAAGCTTCCAGCTCTTAATGCAACTGTCATAATTTAAAACATCGGGGGAAACTGACATTTTATTGATTAGAAATAGAAGCATATCGCTATAACTGTAAGTAAATGAGAACATGTTTTCCAAAAACAAGACAAAACATGGTTCTTGTGACAATATGGGGAGGCAAAAAACAAAGCCACCAGAAGGAAGGATATTGACATTCAACTAGAAGGCCTGAATCCAGTTGCCCGTTTATGAAAAAAAAGTCCACCACATTTCAAGTATAACTACAGCCTGAGTAAGAGATGGAAATTAGGCAATATTACAAATAATATATACTGCTCAGCAACAGCATAATCAGCATTCACTTAACCTTGCCGTATTTTAAGGCCTAAACATAGTCCACCTAAGGTAAAGAAAATAAATCAGAATGAAAGCAAAGAATCACAAAGTTCCTCAAAAATACACTGAATAGTACAGTAAGCAAATTAAAGCAACCTTTAGGAAAAAAAAACAGATGTTAAGACTAGTTTAAGGAAAACCCTAACTGACAGCTTCTGTAGACCACACACATTTATTCTCAGTAAGGACTCTGAGCAGAAAGAGGCACAGTACTGAATACACCCAGGCATGTGCTCTCTTACACAGTGCTGTAATTACATAAAAAGGTCGTGTTTTCCTTCCTTCCAGACTAACAGTTTAGGAACAGAAGGACGAGGTTCTGGCCTTACTGGGAAAAATCCAAAAGCTGGTAACAGATCTATTGAAGAGACGTGATTAGGACATCACCATGAAAAAAGGGACTAGAAATAAAGGCAAGCAAGTTATTGTCCAGTGCCATTATGACCAAATATCAAAATCCCCTTAAATTCTTACAATAACATTTTAATATTTCAAAGAAATCTCTGAAATTGATGAAAATGGTACTTAATGTAACCAATAAATTAAGAAAAAGACAGGTCTAACATAACACCTCCCCTCAATCAATGTTTTCTCATGTAACTAGCTTCTAAGTGACAGAATATTCAGCCTCCTGTAGGGTATGATGGCGTGTAGATAAAAATATTCACCTAAGCCACATGTGCCAGGAAAAAACACTGTTAGGATAAGGAACCAAGAAGTCACTAGGTGACAAGGGTAAAGTGCCTGAAGCTACAAGGAAATTGTCTATTAATTGGCTTGCACATGATGATTCAGGTAGAGATGATTAGGTTACAAGGCATATTAGTTACATATAACTTTATTTTTCCTCTTTGAAAAAAACAAGGATTTTTCTGTTGCACAGCCTACACATGGCATGGATAACTCAGCTATTTTATCAAAGAGAACTCAAGGTGTAACATGACTTTCTGTCAATTATGTTTAACAAAAAAAAAATCTGCTTCACTGTTGTGGCTTAAGTATTAAGTAGGTGACTCAAAAGCAATGTATTTTAAGACAGCAAATTATCTCCTATTTCAGTTTCAACACTAAGAGATTAAACAAAACTGGTCTTACTCCTGATACTGCTTCTCTGTGACATGCTGCTCTTTCCTCACACAGTACTCTGCCTTCACATAGCACTTTAAATTGCCTATACGTTCTGTGTTTTGATTAAATTGTTGACAGTAGTACAGTCAAATATAAGAATTTGTGTAATCTACTTTGTTTCAGTTCCACAGAAAATGCTGTAACAGTTCTGACCACTATTGTATCTATCATGAGTAACTGTATAATTTTACAACCATTGCAGACTTCTTAAGTATATGTTTAGAAATATTTCTCTAAAAGTGACACAGCTAGTATAATAAGCGTCTCTATGCATTTCTAACATCAGAGAGTACAAAAAAAGAAAGCAATTTATAAATTATGAAAATGAGGCAGCATATGCAGAGAATTAGCCTGTTATGGCAAACATAGCATTTTATTCTCAAGAAAATGTTTCTGCTTGTATTTTTAAAGCATTCCAAAGCACAAAGCAGTGTTTATGAACATTTCCTCCTCCATTTTCACAAGTATATTACAAATATGCATGGCATAGTACATGTCTGGATAGCAACACAGATATTAAGAAAATAGACACTATCTAAATTCTAATAGGAATATGAAGGCACCACTGATTTGAGGTTGTATCCAGACATCAACCAGTCCATTTTATCCCCATTTCTGCCTTTCAAGCTAACATTGTTTCTTATTTTCCTACTCAGATCAGTTCTATTCTGGTTTTCTCACCACAAACAACACACATTCATAGTAGTATTTCATCATGGAAAGTTCATTCACAGTGTAAGTTGACAGTACAGATTCTTTCTCCACCTGAAAAAAAACCCCAAAAAAGTAGTTAAAAAAATCCCAAACCTTCTCTACAAGAACTATACAGATATATCTTAATAAGAAAAAATCACGATATACTTAATACATTTTAAGGCCCATCTCCATACTTTTTGAAAGTCAGGAAAGCAAACTATTTGCCACACACTTAAAAATACTAAGTTCTAGAAGTTACTAGTATATGCCATTATGTTGAAGTAAGCTTAAAGTAAAGGTTTATTCAAAGGAGTCTGTCTGATTTATAGCAATACTATTAATTGGAAACGACAGTATCTTCTTACCTCTATATGGAATCCATATTGCAGTATAACATTTTTTATATCCTCATAGCTTAATTCTATAGAAAGTTCATTTCCTAAATTTTCAAAGTGGTAAAGGAGCGGTCCTAGAGTACAATGATACAATAGAAATGGCTATTAAAAAGACAAAAATGTTTTAAAAATCAAAAGCACATACTGAAAGTGCAAAGAATTGTTATATACAGACTCATATATTGAAATACAAAATAACTTATTGCTGTCACTGTAACATGACTTTTCTAATGAATTTCAGATTATGAAAGCAAGGATATATTTCCACACAGGAGAAGTTACATTTTCTCACAAAGCCGCCAAAAATAGAAATATGGGACACAGCAAATGTCAAATATCAAATGTTTGTTGGATGTATGTAAAACCTGCTACTCAAGATTTACTTCTTTGTTTTAAAAATCACATGGTGTTGACTTGATTCTAACTAGCAAACATCTAGACATATTCTGAACACATCTGAGGTAATTCCCAAGACCTAGATGTTTCTATGTAGCTCTACTGACTTCTCAGCACAGACACACTAATCCGCACAACTCCTTACAAGTACCAGATGCCTGTTACGTGATCAAACGTAAGTCACAGTTAGCAGAAGGAGGTTGGTCACACTTGCCTACATTTATCCATATTCCTCCAGGCTTCAGTATTTTCCATATAGTATCAATGTAATCAATAACATTATGTGCTGTATCTATGAAGAAGCAAGTTGCTATGCAGTCCCACGTATCTGTATAAAAAGAGCAAGTTACAGAGATTTCTGTCAGTGGTTCTACCCTTATAAGAGTTCATAATTTAACCCCAGTATTTATTTATACACTCAGTATTACTTTCAACAGCAAAAACTGAAGACTCTTAGTTACATGTAAATAAAATATTTTGCTTTAAGTTAACAAGAGTCAAGTTTAGGTTCAGGTCACCTATGTATTTTATGTGTGTGCATATACACATACAGTCTAAATTATTATACATACTTATGCATTTTATAAAATTGTTCATATGTGTTACACAAAATGAGATAATTTGATATATACTGTAAAATGTAAATACTAAACTGTCATGGTTTGACATGTCATATAAATGAAGACCCAAGTGTGGTATTACTCACCTGTCCTATAAACTTCATCACCACAACTGTTAGAAATTTAACAGCAAAAATAGCCAGAGATTTTGGGCCTCTCTAGTTAATATATCTAGAACAATATAATCTATACACTAAAGTGAACTTTCACAAATATCACAGCATTAGCACATTTTATTCAGTATCTATTTCTCCAGCTGTTTTTTACTAATGAATTAACAAGCAGGATCTTACAAAGTCTACCTTTTAAAGCATGAGTCTCCCTGTTTCCCTCTAAACATGTATCCTTGAAATTGCATAACTTTTAAGTTCTGTAAATAAAAAAAGTTATAGTCTCAATTTCTGCCATTAGCAGATAGATGTTCTAGTACAAGACAGAACCTTCAGAAATTTAAGCAACAGTAAGAAAGGGTCTTAGAAGAAAATATATGGAAGTCTAGTTGCACAATAAAGGACAGTGCAATAGCTAATCCTGGTGAAAAACTGCTATAGGTCTGATAGGGACAGAAAGGTGGAAACAGAAAAAAGATGTCTGAGGTGCTAATACGACAGTGTGTAAGGAAAAAATAGTGTAGGCATATATTAGTTTATGAGACTGTGTAAAAGAACTGGGTAAGTGCTACCCTTGATTAAAAAACAGAATCTGAGAATGGTTTGGGTTGGAAGAGACCTGAAAGACCATCTAGTTCCAACACCCCTGCATGGGCAGGGACACCTTCCACTAGACCAGGTTGCTTAGAGCTCCATCCCACCTGGTCTTGAAGACTTCTAGAGGGGGCATTCACAACTCCACTGCGCAACCCGTGCCAGTGTCTCACCACCCTCATAGTGAAGAATTTCTTCCTCATGTCTAGCCTATATTTCTTCTCTTCCACTTTAAAGCCATTATCCCTTGTCCTACCACCTTGTAAGAAGCCCCTCCCCAGCTTTCCTGGAGGCCCCCTTCAGGTACTGGAAATACAAATCTTAAATATGTAACTGGTAGAGAAAGCTCTAAAGATAGTTTTCTGTAGGTTAATTCAACATTAAGTTGAATTAAGTCATAAAATCTTACTTCTTAGCTGGGAAAGCTCAAGTAACCTGGTATTGCAAGAAAAAATAGGTTCATTTGTACTGACATGAGTCTCAATCTTTAATAATTGTTCCCATAATGTACCTCCAAAATATTTACTAATGACAGTCAAGAAGTATAGATTCCTTTGAATTATAATTTACTATTACTGAAACAGCTAGCTATGCTTTTACAGCAGGAAACAAAAAAACCCCCAACAATTCCTATTTATTTTTTACACTAGAGAAGTGACTAGTTACACTGCTCCCTTTAACAATTTCTAAATTAAGTCAACCTTTCCATAATACTACTATGCTGTCTTGTTCTGACACAAAGATGTTAGACAAGGAGATATCCATATTTTTTTCATAACTAAGAAAAGTTGTTTTGAATAAAATAATCTTACTCAATGCTTGTACATACAGTTCCCTTCTATTTATAATAAGTAATTGTCTCATTAAAATACAGTTATTAAAATAAGATACAGTTACATGGTTAGCCTAGAATTTGACATTTACTCACTGCACTCAGAATAAATTTCTTGAAAATCCCCTGCTGTCATAGAGAAGTTTGAACCAGAAGGAAGACTGTGAGGATCAACATCAGGAAAATATATTGGACGTATCTGATCAGCAGATCTTCTGTTATTGCTAAACTGATGAATCCAGGGATAAAGCTTACATGAGTTAATTTCAGAGCATCTGCAAAATAAAAAAATCAGCACAATTCAGTTTCAACTAACTTCTTACCTATCATCTAGAAATGTATGAGTCAAAGATTTACACCAACATCAGTTTTTTGTTCATAAAGGTTCTTACAAAATCTGCACATTTTCTGAAGGACTTTTATTTAGTTCTTAACATTTTAGACTGCCCATCTGTTAATGAGCTAAGGAAAAAAACAATTTTACTCTGACACACAAATTATCACCGTAACAACCTTTTCTTAATTTTACAATTTTCTTTTTACCATCGTCCCCAAATTAATTCTCCACTAAACAGAGAATGCAGAAGATTCTTCTGAATGACTAATGAAATTTGTGAATTTAATATATCCAGTAAAGCTAAGCCTTTCTGGGTCATACTTTCTCTACTAAAAAAAAGAAAATTAGTAATAGGAGTTCCATGAATCTTACTGGAAACATTTGTTCTCATTCTAAACTTCTATGTTTTTTCTGAGGCATAATAATCCAGGTTTCGAAGGACAGCAGAACAAAAGCATTTTTTAGATGATAGCTGAAATAATACTTTTGGAATTCAAAAAGTAAATGAATCCCATTTTGTAAAGTGTAGGAGTTTTACACTAGATGTCATTTTAAGTTAGTAGCATCTGGAGTGTTGCCAATATGCTAATTAAACATGTCTATAAAATAAAACTTGTGGGTTTAAATGTAAAATAATTTTATCATTTAAAAAATTAACAATTTTCTTTTAGAGAAAGAGGACACACCTGTCTCAAACACATACCAAACACTTCATAAACTGCAAGCAAGCTACCAGGTTATGGAAAGTGCACTCTTTTGACTGGTGGACAAAAAACATCTGTGGAGAAGTCTTTGAAATAACATTTTTTACCTACTTCATTTCATATTTGTACTCTAATTTATCAGTAAAAAAATACTACAAAACAAACCTAAATTAGAGCAGCAGTATATGCTGTGCTCATCAACTGTCTCCATATATAATGAATAAGTATCAATCAGATATATGCACTCAGTCAAAGAAAAAAAGGCAGGGAAATAGTCTTGATAATATGAGCATCATGTTCTTCAAGAGAGGCACTTCTGTTTTGGTTTATTAAAAAATAAAAACCCCCAATCAAACAAAACAGGAATAAACACCCCCACTACAAGAACAATACCCCACCCACCAAAAAAACCAAACACCCATGTTCGCCAATAGAGGTTGTGTGTTAACTGTTCTAGTATTCTCCACATATTTCCAGTCAGTATTTATTATGTTCAAGACATTTTTTCTTTTAACAATGAAAAATTTCCCAAAAGCACGGTAAAGAAAACAAGACATCTGAGTATATTAGAATTTATTTTTTTTAACTCTGAGGGAAAACACACCTCACTGTATTTATTTTTCCAGCACCAAGTATCTTAATATAGACTTTTGAAGCACTCCAAAAGGAACTCCTAGTTTAACATAGAAGACCAATCTCTCCCTCCATATTCAAACCTGAAAACCTCCCTTTCCAGCTTCAATAATTTATACTTCAAAACTACTGCAGTCTTTTATATGCCACCCTTCCAACCTAAGTATGTTATAAAAATGTAACATCTTTAACCATGTGTGTTGCACTTCCCTTTCTTCCACAAAGGCCAGGTCTTTACTGTTCAACACTGAGTCAAAAAGCCAATTCTGGAAAACACAGGTAGGTCAAATCTTACTTCTGACCACTGACTTAAAGATAAAATGCTTAATTGTGTTCATCCCAAGGCATTCACGGATGTAAACCAAATACAATTAAGCAGCCTTCTCAAAGTAGTAAGATTTATCTAAAGCTACATTATTTCCAGAAAGTGAAGATTAACCACTTACTAGCATGAATTTTTACTGGCATTAACTAAAGCTGGGACTACCGCTACTGAAGAGCTGCTGGACTCAAGCTACTGAAGCTGTCCCTGTGCTCTAAATCTCAAGCTGCAGGAAAGAGCAAATCAGCAAGCAGCTGCTCTTGCCTCCTTTGCACAGATAACAACCAAGTGTGTCCCCTCCTCCCAGATCTCAAAAGGAAGTAATATGTGTTTGGTGGCCCTGGACTGCTCAAGAATGTTTGCATCCTTTCCAGAGGCAGGAAAACAGATTATGATTTTCACAGGTTTTGCTCTGCCAAAACATCTCACCAGTAATACCTCTTTCATGTGTCACTATACCCAGATCTCACCCAAACACCAGAAAGATACACAAGCAACAAGATACAAGAAAAAGCACATTCCCATACCAGAACAGTAGCCTTGGAGCCACTTACTACTCCATGGTCACTTTATTTTCAAAATAGACCTTCCTCAAAGAAATAACACACTCTAATTGGTTTCAAATACTTAGTCACCAGTTACACATTCTACAGAACACACCATGCAACTTTATTCAGAGTAACAAAAGTTCACAATTTCAGAGAATTGTTTTTTTCATTAGTAAAAAAGAGCAGATACCACAAAAGAGATAAGTCACTGTACCACACCTAGGAGCCCACTGCAGTAGTTAGCTTTACACTCAATATAGTACTTGGTCTTCCAAAAAATAAACCAAGGTCAGAGAAAGAAGGTAGATCCAAACTGTAAGCATGTGTTAAAAAAAACAAACAAAAAACACTTGTGTTTTTATCAACCAAAACCAAAAATCAATGACATTAAGACTACATTTTAAAACTAATTTGCAAAATCACCCTTGCTGACCACTCTTCCTTAACTGCTACCTTCAGCTTACATTGATCACTGCCATTTCTTCCACTTCCAGGAAGGCAAACATGACTACTTCAAAAGACTAAGTGGGGACAGCCAGTTAAAACTAAAATGAAAGATCTCTAAAACCTTAATAGACAGCCCAAGCCCCCAGTTAGATCTGGCAGCCAAGAGCTCTTGCACATAACTGAACTGACTGAAATCCAGAGTCAGGTTAGTATTCTCTTCCATGCCACTAAGGAAACTTGAAACTGATAACTTGCCCAGCTAAGACAATGATTAAAGGAGCTGAGCTTGCAGGGCCCTATAGCTAAGGATGAGAAGAATGTGACATCCTATCAGTAGCAGCAAGGCATTAGATCAGCTCAACTGTAATACACAATTTCACCACCAATGAGTCATTTAAGAATAATGTAAGAAAAAATAAACCTCTAGAAAATACCTATTTTCATCACATTGACCAGTGCTGTTTTAAGCAGCAATAAATAGTGTTTCCCCCTAGTTTCTGAACAGTAAACTGCAACAGATTTAAAATCATCACAGTGCACTGTGGACATTCAGTCTACCAAAAAGTGCTCCAAAACATTAGGATAATATAGCACGCAAGACAACAGGTGAAGTGTTTTCAAAGATATATCATTTCAGACTGAAGAATGAGTGAACAGGCAAATTCTGTCTCTCTAGTGCCCCAGACATCTTTCAATACTTGCCCACCCACTCTTCCCACCCTCTTTCTTAAAAGAACAGTTGCATTTGCTGCCTTCTTTCATCTTTAACAAGTTCATTATGAAACTGGTTATTTCCATTGCAAGTGATAAAATACGAAAGTGTCACTCTAAATGAAACCTAAAGTGAAATTTACTACATTCAGATTTAGTTCCTCAGTGTAACTGTAGAACTATGTCTATTCTCTTAGCTGTTACTCCATGACAGGACTTAAGCTTAAAAAGGAGTTCAGTATGCTTCAGTGATTGTTTTTCATGTCAAAATAATTTTAGTATGTAACACTTAAACAGGTTTCCTCCTCATCACCACCATGCACCTACTAACTAGTCCATATGTGACACTGGTGAGATAGATGTGCATTTTACCAAAACAGATGTGAAATAAATCATAAAACCTATTCAAGATTATGCAGAAAATCTGTGGTACAAGCCAGAGATTTTAGGTCTCATAACTTAAAAGACATGCTTCCTGTTATAATGTTAATGACTCCAACACAATGCTTGCCCCCACCCCATTTATCCCACTGATATTTTTTTCATTAAAATATTCTAGTAAGTAGTTATGTGTGCCCTGTACTTACAAAGATATAATTTTGAGTTTTATTTATTCCAGTTTTTCTTATTCACAATTTTGCCTCCCTAGGATTCAATCAGCAAGTAAAACATAAGCTATGTACCTGTTGAGTACAAAGTTAGAAGAAAAGAGCATAAAGAGGCTCCATTCATTTCCTTGGCAAGCATAACCGAGCATAGCTATTTCCCACGCCAATCTACCTAGCCCAGCACCAGGTACCAGGATATTAACTTTGGAGAAATCCCTGCAACAGAACAAAAATAATGGTTAAGTCTTTATCTGATACCTCTTAACAAAACTTATAGAGGGCTAGTCAAACATTTTCCCCTATAAACTTTGATACTATAATTTATTTCATGTATGACTTTACTTTTTAAATGCAACTGAACCAGTTCTGACTAGTTGATTGTACAGTAAAAATAATTCACAGAAAATGACACAATGTAACATACAAACCCCTCATTCATAGTATAGCTCATAATTACAAAACATTTTTTTCTCCTAAAAACTTTATACAGTTACCAAGCTAAAAATTTCTTAAATTAATTGAAATAAGAACATTATTATATAGCACTATTTATTCTTCTATGACCTTGTAACCATTAAATATTCTAGAAATCTTGGTTATATCACATGAAAAATATACAAATATTTTGATGCCAGAAACAAATCAAACGAAACTTCCTTACACTCGTGAATAATTCAGATTACAAAAACCTTTAAAGTACCTTGTTAGCAACTGTAGGGTTTAAACAGCTGTCCACCAATTTAACTCAAGCACATTAAATGACTTAAGATTTCCTAAATCAGAATATATTGCAACTCTCTAACCTTTCACTTGCCATAATTTGGCATCAAGTTTAAGATGACCTAAAAACATCCAGAAGTGTGTTTACTAAGATAATTAGAAAAACTTCTCCCATTTTCTAAGCTGAGTAACTATTAGAACTAAGAATCCCATCATTTTCTCCTTTCAGGCAGATAGAGCAATAGATACCTACTCTAATCATTAGACTTCCATCACAATGCAATCAAACCTTCATTCATAAAAAACACTCTCATGCCAAACTGAAAAAATACTTAATCTAGAAAGAATCTTTCAGGTTCTAGTCCTTAACAAGACTTCATAATTTCATATGCCAAAAAACAACTGAGAACGCTCAGTCTACCCACCCTTTTGCGTGTCACCAAAGACAAAACATTTATAAATTTATATGCCACTAAATAAAGGAATCCACAATCAGCACTTCCAAACATACGATGAAAGAAAGTAAAATGCAAAGCCTTTGACTATATACAACTCTAGGATGCCAGAAAGGTTCAAAAGTGTTAGCATGCTGCATTAAGCACGATGATGAGTGAAGGATTTACATAAATTCTGAAAAGTAGTACATTTTTGAAGATTATTACCCAAAACCAAAATAAAGCATACATCTTTTCTAAATGCCACACAGAATAACAAAGTGGTTTTACAACTGCTTTGGTTTGTGGCTTTATCATGTAATTATGCAGCCTCCCAAATGGAAAATCAAACTTGTCATTCCTGATTTGCATTCCATTGTATTTTCTGCTTCATTTTCATAAAAAGAAGAATGAAATAAATTCCTTAAGAACACTCCCATGAAGTAGCGGGTCTCCATACCTGTATTCTACAAGAAAGCCAGGAAATCTTACTTAAGAAAAAAAAATTTAATAATAATTCAAGGGAAAACTACTTGCTCAAGATGAAATTCCTGAAAATAGGAACCTAGATAGAAAAGGAAGAAGAAAATACACTTCATGGGAGAAGCCAGACAAACCTCAATCTAATAGCAAAAGTCGGATCTATTCACTGTCATTCCAAATGTATTTTGAAGTAGATCTATTTCTTAATTTCCTTACTGTTTTACTTAATTTATTAAATACTTAGACTAGCTCTACACAGGCTAGAAAAACCTGCTTCCCCTCGCTGGACGTGTAATTGCAGCAGTAGGAAAGACAATTAAAAAAAAATCTCAAACTGACAGCTGATAATAACCCATGGTTATCTACCATGAAACTAGCCTTGAACTAGCCAGTAGCAGTAGGATTTCTGACAGATCTAGCATTAGTGAGGAACATGAATGGGTATCCACCAGGTACCCATCAAAAACCTGTGGGAAGAAACACTGGTATGGTAACCTGACAGGTGGGAGAGGCGGCTGGCCAAAGAGGTTAGGCAAGAGGGCTGCATGGTAGTTTGGCTTAACTACTGACACTGCAGCAGTCTTTCTAAAAGGCAGCAGAGAAATAGGAGAAACTACTAAAAATCCACCATCCACTGTACTGCATTTTGCAGTGTGATATATTTTCAGCTTTTAGAAGTTTAACACCATTAATGAAGATTTAAACTTGTTGTCCTTTTTCTTAGGAGAAGAATTATTCAAGTAAATATAGAATCTTAATTTATGTCAATTATGCTTTAACAAAAAAATTATGGTGCTGAAGGGGTAAAATGAAGTTCAGCAAAATAAAAATTACTGTTTGAGATCCAAATACTAACCTCATTTGCAAAACTAAATACTGCAATTCAATGTTAGCTAATAGTAACTGGCAAGAAACACATAGCCTATACACAGATCAGTGGATACACTGGCACAGAATCATACTGTGGGACTCCATTCCTGATGTCTGGCCTCTGCTATGTTTGTAAATTTCCATAGAAAACAGATCAAAATCTCAGTATAGTATTTTTCATTATTTTACTGAAATAACATTTTCAGGTTTGTTTTTTTAAAGACAACTACTTTTCAAATAAAATAATGAAGGTAGCTAAAAAGCAGTCATTTGAACAGTAAATCCTCTTCAAACATAGCAGCTGACGCTAATATGTATACATATAAAGACCTGCAAAGCATTCAGTGGACTGCCGTGACACCAAAGATACAACTTGCTCTTAAATCCAAAGTTTAAAGGAAAGCTTAGGCTAAGCAAAAATTTTGACAAGCTTAGAAATCCTGCAAGGACAGATGTATTTGATATAAAGTTAAATAAAATGAATATAAAACTGATACTATAATCTTTATAAATGTGACTGAACACATTCAAGAGGTATTAAACCAAGCTCAGCTTTATGACTAATAAGCTATGTTTATTAGAATCTATGGAATGGAATCTATGCACTGGTGACTTCTTTTGGGCTGCCCTGCCAGTATCTTGGAAAATGTAATGAAATGCTGGACAGCATGATAGATAGATTTAAATTTCAAGTTACAGGTGATTCCAGAGGTCAAGTTAATGACTAAAAGAAAACTTTGGAGAAGACACCTAAGTTTACTGTTCTTGGCCATGACATGGTAATTGCCTAAAAGGTTAACTATTTATTTGGTTCCTTTCCAACAACCTGATAATCTTTACATCCTTTCATGTAAGTAGGAAGGATAACGTAAGAAACTAAAAACAAAAGGGGAATTGGGAAAAAAAAGTGTGTGGTTATTTAGATTTTCAACTTACGTCTCCCCATAAAAATGTCTTAATGAACACATTCCATCAAGAAATAAAAATGTATCTATGTTTTACTATTTTCTCCTACAGAAAGCAGTGATTATGGGTCCTTCTGATGCTTCAGATCCCAGAAATCAAAGAAAAGAAAATGGTTTCATCAAAAGGGTATGAAGACCATGTGACCTGAAACACAAATTCCAACATGAGTAACACAAGAAAACTATCAGTTGTCCAGGAAGATCTTATTTCATGGGAATTCACTCAAAACTGCTTTGTTGATCCTACCAGCAGATTCTGCGTTAAGGTGCTAAGCAGAAAGAAGACATTATTTCTGCAGAAAAATGGGCGGCAGAAACAGCTTTTGCCATTTTTTTTTAGATAACAGTCTTGTCAGAAGATTTGACTGAAATACAGGATAACAGTAGCACCTACTCACAAGCCTGTTCCAATTTACAGCTGCTCTCAACCATTGCTTGTATTTCTTCTGCATCCTAGAAAAGCAAGAGTATAGAGCACTTCATTTCCTTTCCTGCTCTTTGCATACCAGCTGAGCCAATACAGGCCAATCTTGCACAGAGCAACAATGCAACATGTTGCATGCACAGAGTGAAACACACTAGAATAGTTTCAAAAACTTACTCTTTTTCACATGACTCCAACATATAGAATCAATGTTAACAAATAATATTAATGAGAAACTGAATGTACAATTCCATTGAAGCCATTAAAAAGTAAAAAGTGACTTGTACTAATGGCTTTTAGTTTAAAATGTTTATTTCTCCATCTCTTTTAATGCTACAAAACGGAACTCTGTTCTACTCTGTTCTAAAGCAATGCAAAGCTGCACTCTGAGGTTGCATGTACAGGCTGTCTTCCCACATAGCACCCACAGCCATTCTGACTTTGCACCGCCTGAATAACTTCACTATCGCCAGTACAGACCCAGTCTATTCTTTCAAACTGAAACTTCTCCCCTCCAAAAGCACAAAAAAGAAACCAGACTGCTCAGCCACCCTACCCTGCTGGAGATGTTACTTCTTGTACAAGGGTGAGGTGGCACTGCCAGTTGCCTGATAGTACACAAAGAGAACAGACTCTTGTTGATAACGCTGCTTCTTGCATCTAAGAAGCAAGCACACTTGAGTGGGATAGCCTCTGGTCACTAGGAGAAAGAGCAAGCTGATGACAGTAACAATATGTGAACAGCAAACAGGTTTTTACCTGTATGCTACTACAGCTGCACAATGACAGTGAATAATACTAAACTTTTGAACAGGTTTGTATATAGTATTTTAGAAATAAAAAATTCTTTTATTTGAGAAATACAAACTTTTTTTAATCTATACAGTAATGCTTTGAGATTTCTGCAGAGACAAATCCTAACTGATATTTCAAGGCCATGACAACAGGAATAGAAGCATTGTCACTTTAGTTATGTTTGACAAAAACCAGAATTCCTGGTAAAGAAGCACAAAGCTATCAACTTCAGATACAACCACTCTGTTACGAGGTGTTGTTTCCTAATAAAAACTGGTGGTTTTGAAATAGAGTTCATCATTGATGAAAGTCAAGACTTGGCAATTTCAGTCATGAATCTCTAAAACCTGACATAAGTTCTCTCTCTCATAACCAAAGTGCTTTAAAAGCTAGAAAGAGAAAAAGGTGACCTGCTACCTTGAAGATTAGAATGTGTGCTTTCAAAATTATGATTTGTCCACAGACCTGCACATCAGAAGTATAGCCCATGACCTGTAGCATTCAATACATCTTTATCTTATGTAGGGCACGAATAGCACTATAATACATTGGAGAAAGTTCACCTTCAGATACAATATCTTTAGTGGTGCATCTACTTTGACATAAGCTAGTCCAAGGCAAAAGACAAACCAATCATAGCCACTTTGTATTCTGCTACCTTTAACAATCTTTATTAATAAAAAAAATCAAAAGATGTCTAGTGAAGGCTATTTTCAAATTTGTACAAGGGCATTATCATAAAGTACTGAGAAAAAAGAAACACCAAGATATAAAACCTATGTTATGACCTGTTACATTTATGAGTACAAAGTTCATAACTTTTCCCATTATAAAAGTATTAAGTTTAACCTGAGATGTACTTTATGATGATCGGGCTAACTAAATGAAAGAACCATTATACAGGCAATTCTTACAGCAGTAGTATTTTCTGAGATTCTATTAGCATACTTCTACTACAGTTACCTAAAAAAAACCCCCGCACCGATTACTATTTTGATGGTGTTAACAACCCAATGCAGTTACAAAGCAACCCTCACACGTGCAACAAAGCTGTTTTAATGCTTGCCTTTTAATATCCCTCTGAAACCAAGGCTGGAATTCAGTATTTGCAGTGTAATTTTTTAGTACAATAAAATGGCACAAAGAGTTTTCTTCCTTTGTCCTTCCACCCTGAAGGACAACACTCGTACTAGCTGCTGTAGCAAAGGGTCTTTTATCTGCAGCACACACACACTGATAATCTGCTAACCTGCAAACTTTACCTCACTGAACACCGCGTTAACTTCACAACCTCCTGAGGTCTCGTACTTGGCAAGTTAATGCATATTCCACTACATCAAGTTGTAGAAAAAAAAATTCCTGGTTTACCTGGTATTCCTTAGTGAAGTTTATGATGATGCTCTTCTCCAGCAACATGTATTAGAAACAAAAACTTCCTTGTTTAAAAAATAAATTCCACTTTATTCACAGTAATTTCTGTAGTTTTAAATCCAAGCTTTTTATTACTCCATAAAAACCCTGTTAGATATGTGCAACAGTGTACACCCACATAAAAGTTAGACTTAAAACAGTATTACCATCTTTCTTTTGGAAAGTTCTTCACAATTTCACTAATGATTGGCTGGTAGCAGGAATCTCGCTCAGGCTTTCCCTCTTCACTCCAGTCTCTCACAAATTGTTTCAAAGTGGATTTTAACTTATCCATGTCAAATGTCGAAGCTGGTGTAATCTTTCCTCTTCCCTAATTAAGTGAAGGGGGAAAAAAAAAGTTAGAGGAAAATGTACAAAATATCTTTAGTCTCAGGGAAAAAAAAAACAACAACCAAAAACCAACAGAGTACATTATAATTAGACAAAAGCCATGCTATAAGGGCTGTTGGGAGTTTTAGCTGACAAAGCACCTGCGTTTCACTCCTAGAACCAGGGCTCAAACCCAACTGAGAATTCTAAACAAATTGAGTTTGATGGTCTCACTTCAGCAGGCAAGAGACCAGGTTTCACATCAAAAAAACAGTATTGTATGGCATAGCAAAGCACAATTTGTAGTCCTTATTCAGGATAGGACCAGGGCTTAGCTAGGGCAGACGCTGAACTGCTTACCCTGAGAAGAGGATCCCTTTAGGTAAGGATGAGGCAACTAAGATCACAATACAGCTGCCCATTATTGTACCTTGCCTGAGGATACCAATTCCATTTCTGTCAGCCTGTTTACAATGATTTCATAGATATGGCACATAGAAAAAGCAGGTAAGTCATGAAGTTCTTACAGGTGATAACATTAAAAACTTTATCTAAAACTTTAACCAATTTAGAATGCCATAACAGAATAACCTACAATAAGACAGACAATACCATTTATGCTCTATGCTGTTAACTGAAAAAAATAACTTCAAAATGTAACCAGAGTAGAGCTAGAAGTCTAGAATGAAACTGTTTATCTACAGTAAGCAATTACTGTAATTTTCTTAAGAATAACTAGAAGAACTAACAACAAACAGTTTTATTAAACATGAACTCTACTAGATGTGAAAGACAAGAGTGAGAAAACAAAAGCAAACAGGAAGTAAGAAATCAGGTAATAAAGAAAGCAAAAGGAAAGACAGTTGGAAGCCTTAAAGGTATGAAAAACAAATGTAGAAAATCCCAAAGCATACAGAATCTAGTTTTGCAGTATGAAAAAAAATAAATCCATTTTAACATACGTCTTCTCCATATTCTTTATTTTCAAACATATGAGCGCAGTCATTCACAATGGTCTGTAGTATCTCTTGATTATGATCAATACACTTCCGAATCTTGTCAAGGTGAGGAAGGAATTGAGGAAGAAGACTCTGCTGGTTAGCTGGGAGAGATTTAAACTGCCTCTCTGTTCTGTTCACTCGTTCATGCATATTCGTTCTAAAAAGCAGAAAGTTTAAGGTCCTTAGATATTTAGAAGCACTTGTATATTTAGCCTCTAAGCTTCTCCAACTACAATTACTAATTTCTTTAGACACAGAAAATGTGATCAAGACTTTGTAATTCCTTATTGGAGAACAAATTTTCAAGAATTTTTATGCAAAAATGTTTGTTCTAAGCTTTAGTTCCAACATTACTGCTCTTTTTAACATGTTAAGAGTTTAATCGCCTCCTTCTTGCAGTTTCATCAACACTCGTTTCCAACTCAGGTCATCCCTACCTTAATACATAGATCTACAAATTTACATGAACAACCAGCACTCCAACCCACCAAAATCAGCCAGTTTGTTTCACAAATCTGATTTAAATTGAAAGAATAGCTAAATGCAGTTGTAAACTTACGCTACAGAAATGATGAGATGTGGAGTGGGAACCAGAATACTCAAAATTATGCAAGAACTGTGTATGTCACAGCCAGACCACACTGGAGTTCTGGCAGCTGCAATAAGATGCTAAACTTCCTTCTTTTACAGCTTATTCTCTTTAAGTATGAGTATGGCAATTTGATCGTGTAACTGATGCAAGCTAAAAATTACTCTAAAAATTCTCCAAAATAAATGTTCCATTAAAACGGAGAATCTACAGCCAGAGAAAGAGGTGTGTTTTTTTTCATTCATCTTCCTTCTTCTCACACAGAGCAGTTCTGTCCTTCACCTTGTTCTAGCACTCACCAGGTTGGCCACAAAGCTCGGTTAAATTACTAACCCTGAAAAGACCTGTACAGATTTTGCCAGATTTTATTTCTGTCCATTTAACAAGTCAAGCTGGCTGAGAACAACAATAAGGATGAGAGAGAGAGAGAGAGAGAGAGAGAGAGAGGTCATAAAGCCAGGACAAGGGATACTACCCCTTTTGGCAGCAGTGGATCATTTTATCAGGTCAAGTCACACTGCAGTTTCTCAAACTCTTGCGTCAGCAGCACCAAGTTGTAAAGCAGCCACCAGAGAGAGTAAGGCGCAGTTGCTGCAACTTTAATTGCAACCTTCATCTGGAAATTTGACCAATTAATATCTCCAATACTACATACGTGCTGCCAAGAAGGGCATATTCATTGCAATAGCAATCCCACCAGTTTAAAATTACATTCAAGAACGAAACATAGAGAAGGAACAAGAAAAAAAAAGTTATCTTCTATACATAGCACATCAGCTTAGCTCAATACCATCTTCTTGAAAGTTCTGACAGAAAAATTCTTTGAACCATAATACTCTATCATTTAATGTGGAATTGCAGCTTTCTAGCAGAATTGCTAAGTCACGGAAATCACAAGAACTAAGTCCATATACCTCCAGAAAACAAGAACTTTAGTTTGGACTCACCTGACATCTCTAATTGCCTTACTCATACAGACAATTCCAGTTAAATTATCTTTTACTATCAAGATAAATAAATTCACTTAAACTTGAAGATAGTTTTTTTGAGGCAGAGGAAATTTAATTCAACCACTGTAATGGAAATTTGACATATCCTTTTGTTATGAGTTTACCAAAACTGAAGAATTCAAAAGAAACCCAGAGTCACAGTTGAGCATGAAGCTGAGAAAGATATTTCCAGCATTTAAAGCCTGAGGATACAATTACATCACTTGTATGAGTAAATTACAGTTGGCTGCTGTGCTAACACTAATAACTAACACCAAGTCTTTGCATGGTGTCAACAGTTTTACCTGGCATGCCACTAAATACCATGCAGCCACTCACTCACTCTCTCCTGGCCACTGGGAAGTGGGGGAAAAATTTGAAAGGAAAAGGTGAAGATTTTTGCGTTGAGATAAAAACAACTTTAGGAATTAAGTAAAATAAAAAAATTAATAATATACAAACAAGTGTTGCACAGTGCAGCTGCCCACGACCCGCTGACCAATGCCCAACCCATCCCTAGCTAGCAATCCCAAAGAAGAGAAAACCCAAAACTGCAGTCCTGGGAGAGAAAACTTGCCAGCCAATGCTCAGCTATGTACTGAGCATGACATTGCACAATGTGGAATATTTCACTGGCCAATACAGACTGGTTGCTCTGGTTATGCCTCCCACAAGCTTTATGAGCATCTGCACATTAGCAAAGCATGGATAGTTAAAAAGTCCTTGCTTTCTTGGCAGCACCTAAAAGCATCAGTGTATTACCAACACCCTTCTCACATAAAATCCCATCCTAAATCCAAAACATAGGATTATTCTATCTACTAAGAAGAAAATCAGATCTATACCAGGCAAAACGAGGACATTGAGCCAAAATGAATTAGAAAGTTCTGTTAGGAAGACACACCTAAGCATGACCTAGACCAACCTCTCCCTCAAATACTCATCCTGGAAAACAGAACAACCCAATGTATAAAAACAGCAAACAGAAGAAACACTCTAAACATCACCCACTTCTTCCAAGAACCTCATTGTCACGTAAAAGTTATGCTTGTATTGCACTTGAAGTCCAGCACATACCACAATCACAGAATCACCAGAGTTGAAAGGGACCTCTAGAGATCATCTAGTCCAACTCTCTTGATAAAGCAGGGTCACCTAGAGCATATTAGTCATGACTGCATCCAGGCAGGTTTTGAGTATCTCCAGAGAAGGAGACTCCACAACATCCCTGGGCAGCCTGTTCCAGTGCTTTGTCACACTTGCAATAAAGAAATTTTCCCTCATATTCAGACGGAACTTCTGGTGTTTCAGTTTGTGCCCACTGTCCCTTGTCCTGCTGCTGGGCACTACTGAAAAGAGACTGGCTCCATTCTCCTTACACTCACCCTTTAGATATTTATAGACATTAATAACAACTCCTCTCATTCATCTCCTCTCAAGGCTAAAAATCCCCAGCATGAGCAGGTGCCTGTTTCTCTTGAACTGGGGAGCCCAGAACTGGACGCCGTATTCCAGATAAAGCCTCACCAGGGCAGAACAGAGGGGGAGGAGGACCTCCCTCGACCTACCAAGCACACTCTTCCTAATGCATCTAAGGATACCATCAGCCTTCTTGGCCACAATGGCACACTGCTGGCTCACTGTTAACTTACTGTCTACTAGGACTCCAAGATTATTCTCCTCAAAGCTTCTTTCCAGCAGGTCAGCCCCTAACCTGTACCGGTGCATGGGGTTTTTTCATCTCAGGTGCAGGACCCTGCACTTCTTGTTGAACCTCATTTCATCCCTCTCTACCCAAGTCTTCAGCTGGTCCAGTTCGCACTGAATGGCAGCACAGCCCTCTGGTGTGCCAGCCACTCCTCCCAGTTGGGTACCATCAGCAAACTTGCTGATGAATCATAATAATGATTCACATCACGAGGGTTTGTCAACAGATGTAGGCAAGTATGTACTGTAGCTACATCCCAAATCTGCTTCCCAAAAGCAGAGTAACAGAAGGTTACCAGAATACTGCAGAGAACTGGACTCTTCAGCCAGTCCCCCCCCACTGCAATCTGAGTGACTTTCATTCCCTTTCCATTCAATAGATTCAGATACAAATTTGGGTCCCTGCTCCCTCTTCTTGTCTCATTCCTATGGGCTCATCAAGCCCTTTTCTGACTCATCGAACGTCTCGAAAAGTGAAGCTGTAACGAAGTGTCATCCGTTAGCCCTATCAACAAGTCTTATCTCTCGTGCAAATTAACACGTCTTTCAAAATTTTCCCCAATAATCGAGACACCGTTTGCATTTCTTTGCCAGCAGGAGCTGCTGTGCTTTTGAGCACTTCAACGTGCCTTAAAGCGTTTTATCTAAGAGAAAGAGGCTGGCGGTGCGGGCCTTTTTCTCCTTCCCAGGTGACAAAGCCACCGAGGCGCTTCGCTGCGCATCCCGGCAGGAAGGGCGAGCAGAGGTCCCTTCCTGCCTCGGGCTCCCGCGCCCCGCCGAGCACCGCGCTC
>NW_009953597.1:411668-425011 GCF_000747805.2 Chaetura pelagica | reverse complement strand
GGTGATTTCTGCGCAGACAAGGTGGCAGGTTCGCAACACAGGCCCTCCCCGCCCCGGTAATTTGGTAGGTCAGTGCCCTTGCGCAGTGTCACCGGGAGGCAGGAAGAGCTGGCCGTGGAATAGCGCCGGTGCCAGCCTGTGCCACAGGGCAAGCTGGGGCTGATGGCGGCAGAGGCGCTGGGACACCTTTGGGGTGTACCTGGTGCGCTGCTGCTGAGCTCCTCTGGACTCCAGGCAAACACTACAAGTACAGCCACCACCTCCAGCTCTCGCTCAGGAGCTCCACGCTGAGGTGAGGTCGACACCGAGCCGGGAGGTGGCTGTGCTGACAGGAGGCATCAGCCACAAAGGGAGCTCTGCAGGTACCTTTGTGCCGAGACAGGTTATGCTTCCTAACAACAAGCGTAGGGACCAACTGCAGGGAGAGAAAGGCAAAGAGACAAGTGGTGTCTAACAAAGCAGGAGTCGCTGGATTTCCCCGCACAATAACACATTTTCAACTGAGGACAACTCCTCCAGCTGACAAAACTCGTTTGACTAGGTGCTGACATGCTCTGTCTCCTGCAGCACCTTTCCAACCGGCTTTTAGAAGAGGCAGCTCTTGCCAGAGGGCCTCCTTTGTAAGCACCCATCCCCTTCTCATTTGGAGAACCTAACAAGCAGTGTCCTACATCACTCTACCGTCTAAAGACATGTGGGAAGTGGTGGTCCTTTAGTAAACCACATAAAGTAACAGGATAGAGAAGTTATTTGACACACCAAAACTTCTGTGGGAGTATCAGCCTACTAGTGGAAGTATTGTCACTTTGTTGTTATTTTTTTTCCAGTTTTCTTTACTCTTGCACTACTCTTACTCTTTTGCAACTACATTGACTGACTGGACAGCTTTGATCAGTGGCAGTGCCAGAGAGAAATCACAGCTAGTGCTCCCAACTGGAGGTACAAAAGTAACATTGTTCCCAAAGGCACATTAAGTGGTTTTCAAAGTAGAAAACACCACGTATGTGACAAAACTAACATCTGAATCAATGGTATACAGTGTAAACAGTTAGAAATTCAGCTTTTAGCCTCAACTTTGAAGGTTATAGAGGGAGCAATAGCTCTATAAGACAAAAAGTTTGTTACTACTACATATGCGCTTATGGCAATACTATCGTGTTCTTTCAGTTATTCTGACATAATGAAGATTAAGGCTTCACCTTCTTGATGTCAAACTAATCCTGCTCTTGCATTTCCGTGCTTCTTACATGAGCCATTAGTCCTCTGTAGAACAACACTTCTATCATCACTGTATTTCTAAACATTTACAAGACACTTGACAAGGTTCTCCTTTGGTTACGACAGCCTAAAAGTTGCAGCCAGCAGCACGTGACACCACTTCAAAAAGACACACGTTCTTCACAAAAAGAACCAGTCTCCTGTCCTGCAGCTGTCCCCAGCCACTTTACAGCTAGCACAGCCCTGGTAGTCAAAAGGCATCTGCCTGGGGCAAACTAGGCTTTTACTGTCAGGGGCTGTACCACTTCAAACGCAAAAGCATTGCACCAACATACCACCATTGCAGAGGAGTTCTGTAAGCTTTTTTAAAGGCACCTGAAATTCTTTATGTCCCAAAGAGATGCAGAGGAGTTTACTGTCTTTTCCCACTAAGGCGAGTTGCTGTAGCAGCTGGTGAGAGGACTCACAATTAAAGTACCAAAGGTAAGCCTGGCTGCTTTCAATGGGCCATCCACGGTGTACCCCTCTCTGCTTCTTCTCCTACTAATTATTGATGTGGTGTCTCTGAATCTTCCCAAACAATTTTGATCCTGCTGGTACTGTTTGCGTCCTATGGCAATAAATCCAAGAGGCTCACTATCTGCTCTGTGAAATACCACCTTCATCCATGTGAAATACAACCTTAATTTGTCAATCTGTTTTAAGTGCAGGAGGAGTGCCTCCTAAACTAATATTTGTACAATTTGGTGTATACTAGTTCTGCATCTTTCAAGATTTTGTAAACCTTAACTTTTTTTCCTTCAGCCTTTGTCTCTCCAGAATATAAGTTCCAGCATTTTGAAGTCCACACAAAACAACTGCTTCATTGCACTGATTGCATTCCTTTTCCTTTTAACACCTAATGGACTCCTTTCAGAAGTAGAAACTAGATCAGCCCAATAATGAACATGTGGATCCACTGCTTTTACTTAGGAGCACAGTAGCACCCCTTGTCTTGTTTGCAATACCCTTTCACAAGATGCCTACTGTCAATGTTTGACTCAGAATCAAAAACAATGCTCTCGATCCCCTCCCCCTCCCATCCAGCTAGGGAAGGAGAGAGAGAATGAGAGAGACTTTACTGGATTGAAAACTAAACTACACAGCTTTAATAAACACTAATAGTAAAAGAAAATATATACAATTATATACAAATGTGTTCAGGAAATGTGCAAAACTCCTATTGCCTCATCCCATCCCCAGCAACTCCCACAGCATCTCCCAAGTTGCAAACAGCCCCAAAAAGTCCCGGAGCTGCTGGAGAAAACACAGAGTGATGAGGGTGAGGAGGGTTTGAGCCTGGGGGTCAACGGTGATGGATGGACAGAGTCCTCCCCGGGTGCTGGCCATGGAGGAAAGAGAAGGGAAGAAGAAGCAGGAAAGAAGTTGTCTTCTGTGATCTCTGACCTTCCTCTGAGCTTATGTAGATATATGGAATGGAATATCTCTGGCCAGTTTTGCTGTCTGTCTTAACTCAGCCTCCTATGGGAGGGTCATAGATCTGCCAGTAGTGTCTGAGCCAGCAGAGCAAAGGTGACCTTGAAGACCCAGCAGTTATAAAAACATTCCAGCTGTTACCAGCCCAAGCTGGGACACTTTGCTACTAGTTAAAAGAAAGCTTACTGAAGGGAAAAAAAAATCAGTAATAGTGGCTTCATCCTGGCTCAAACCAGGACACCTACATAATATTTTGATGTAGCTCTACAGTGTAGCAATTGTTTCAGAGAACTGTCAAAGCTCTCTGCCTTGAGCTGTAATTACAAGTTCCTGAAGTACAAGTTCAGTACCATGTATATTTTCATGAATGATTTGCACCACAAATGCATAAATCTATACTGGCACTCATCCACCCTTTTTGCTCATGAAAGGATCTCACAAAACTGAGCTCCTTGCCACTCTACCAGTGTTGGACTAAAGAAAGCTTGTTATCATCTGCAAACCTGGGTGATTTTGCTGTTCATTTCCTCCTCTGAATCATGGCTAAATATGTTGAATAAAATCACAAAGGAACTGCCAGTACTGAAATTCTTCCTCTTCCGGAGAGGAGCCCATTAAGTCTTAACCCTTCACTTCCTGTTCTTCTCAATTCAGAAAAGGATCCCTTATGCTCTTTGGGAACCAACACAGAATTTTAAGTTGTACTCACACATTTCTCCCTGTAAGAAAATACTTCAGAATTTTCTCAAAGGGACACCATAAGAATACAAGTTCTGTGCAGGGATGGGAAAAAGCAAAACAAACAAATTTCTGCCCTTCACCATTGTATTTGGCTTGTGTGGCAAGGTTTTGGTAGTATGGGGTGGGGAGGCTTCTGTGAGAAGCTCCCCCCATGTTGGACAGAGCCAAGAAGGATCCATCACGGGCTGAGGCTAAGCCCATTAGTGATAGTGGTAGCATCTCTGCAGTAGCATATTTAAGAAGGGGAAATGACTGCTGCACAGCAGGAGTCAGAGAGAGAACTGACTTGATATGTGAATGAAACAGCCCTGCAGACATCAAGGTCAGTGAAGGAGGAGGGGAAGCAGGTCTTTTAGGTGCAGTCCCTGCAGCCTGTGGTGAAGACAATGGTGTTATGAGTGAAAAGCAGGTGTAGATCCCTCAGGGACATGGCCCAGGTTTGGCTTTATGAAAGTCATGGTGTAACCACAATGAGAGTCCCAAGACCAGTACTAATTGAATGGGGACCTGACACAGTGGAGCCATGCTCAGGACTGAAGCTCAAGAGAAAGCCCTGCAGATAAGAAAACTTGCACTAATAAAATATGCATATGCAATGTCTTGTTTTGCTCATTAGTGGACTCACTAATGTGAGAGCAGAAACTGCTGTGCAAACCATGAGATCCGCAGCTGGCCATCATGTTGGCAGTCATGCCAGGCTATGTGCAGCTAGGGGTGGGGCAGTGAATTACCATAACACTGAGATAAAACATGCATGTGACTCCACATAGTTGGATGGGAGGGGAACTCTCTTGGCTTACTGTAAAAAAGTCACCATGGTGAAGCAGTTTGTGCTTCTGTGGCCCATGGAGGTCTACACTGGGGTAGTTATCCACCTGCAGCCCAAGGAGAACCCCATGCTGGAGCAGGTGAATGTGCTCTGAAGGAAGGCTATGACCCCCATGGAGAGTTCACACAGGAGCAGGTTCTGGCAGGACCTGTGGACCCATGGGCATAGGATCCCTTGCTAGTGCAGGTTTGCTTGCAGGACTCGTCACTCCGTGGGGGACCTGCACTGTAGCAGTCTGTTCCTTAAGGACTGCACGCTGTGGAAAGGGTGGAGCAGACTGTGAAGAACTGCAGCACATGGAAAGGACCCACATTGAAGTTCAAGGAGAACTGTCTCCTGTGGGAGAGACCCCAGACTGGGACCAGGGAAGAATATAAGGATTACGGAGCAGCAGAGACAATGTGTGATGAACTCACAGCAACCTTCATTTCCCATCCCACTGCACCACTTGGAGAAACCACGAGTGAAGCTGTGCTCAGGAAGAAGGAAGGGTGGAGAGAAGGTGCGTTAAGATTTGTTCTGATTTTTCATTACTCCACTCTGGTGTTAATTGGCAACAAATTAATTTCCCCAAGCCATATCTTGCTTTGCTGATGACAGTAGTATCAACCCAAGAGCTTTTCATTCTATTTTCTGCTGTCTAGTTGAGGAGGGGATGGAGCAGCTTGGTAGGCACCTGGTGGCAACCCCCCACAACCATCCAACTATTAGCTAAATCTGTTGCAGTTGCACCCCTTCTAAAGGGAAATACAAAAAAACCCAGAGTTTAAAGTCAGACTGACACTGCATTTGAGCAAATGTAATTTCAAGTATTTTTACTGCAAAATAATAATAAAAAATAATATTTGTAATTACGTTGTCTTGAACGCATCTTAAATACAATTCTAATCTGTTTAAGATCTCTGTCTTATATACAGGTTTAGAAGTCAACACCGCTAACAGTAAAGCATCGCTTTTCAATCACCATTATCAATTCAGCTGCCACACAGCAAGAAATATAGTCCATCCTTTGCTTTTCATGACTGCAGCTTGATTTTTATTCTGGCTAATAAAAATGTATAAGATTGTATATATTATGTAAGAGTTAATGCACTACTTATCCAGCAACCAAAATGATTTAACTTCCCAGATTCCTAGTTTATTTAAATTTATAAACACAAATCCTATAACAAAGTTTTAACATACAGTTAGCATACCTGCTTTCTGAACTCTTTAATTACAATAATTAATTTGGGTATTAGGATAGGTAGGATAACTTCAACCTAAATTATCAAAATTAACAAAAATTATTTCCTCCTCCCTGAAGCATGCATTTATTGTCTAGTGGTCTATGCCATCCCAACAGTCAATCTTTGCAGGTACTTATAGCAAGTCTAAGTTCAGTTATGATGTATTCTGTAACAGCTTCAGTTACTGAATAAGCAGTGTAACAGCTTATATCATCTTAAACTTACTATTGCCACAGCATGTAACTAATTCATCTAAGCATGTTTATCCATGATTAGAAGCTGGTAAAAATATGAGAGGTAATCACTGTCATTTCTATATGAACATTTCAAATTGCTTTAATGTATGTTCCCATAGGCTTATTAATCCAACAGAATTGCATCTTAATATTCTTTAAAAGACATGCATTCAATCAGATTAACAGATCAGCCAAAGCCTGAGTGACTGAATAAATTCCAAAGATTAATGCATTGTTGATACTACTCAAAAATATCTGAGGCTTACGGAGTTAATAGTTGCAATAAATCCACTTGTGTTCCATGAACATGATGGAGGTACACACAACATCAGCTCAGTTGGTTGGCTTGCCAAGTATGACAGTCTTGGGTTTCTCAGGTGTTATCAAATGGAACCCAGGCTTTCTACATTATCATGCTGTGACCTGCTGATCTAAAAGAAAAAGTACACAAATATTTAATGGGTAGTGTTCTTTCCCTGCTTGCATGTGACAGAATTGTCTATTAGAAGCTAATACCACCAACACGTTTGATTTCATTGATGTTTTTTTTTCCCAGAGTAACAGGCATACATGTTTAAGGACTGTTATATATATATATTTTATATATATATATATATAGATGAAGATACAGATCTATATAATCCATGCAGTATTTTCATATAAAAGGATTAGCTTCTTGATGACTTGGAAAGGGATAAGCATTTTCAATTACCAGTAACATTACTTACTTCCTTTCCTCATCTTTTTTAATTCCTGCATTATATCTGTATACACACAGGATAAAAGCTCCTCTTGGGATTTTGTTCCATCCAAATAAACTAAGAAAGACCAAAAAAAAAATGTTTTCATGAGTTCTATGCCAGTTCTCTTTAATAGCAATTGGCAAAGTTTTCAATATTCCTATGGGGGCAGTAAAAACAGATGAAAAAATAATAAACAAGAAAAACACCTCCCTTTTCTTCTTCTTTCCCAAATTCATTTTACATGTAAAAAATAATAACATAGTAGAAAAGTATTCAAGTTAAGAATTAGTTTACAATTTTTGTGGTATAGAAGTCTCTGTAGGAGTAGTGGTATCACATTAGGACATGAAAGCAATGGAATAATTCAGCAGAAAGGTTCCTGTGCAGTGGAAGACTTCAGGCACTTCCTCAGCTTCAGGGTTTGAGCTAGGTAAGAAATGGCACAGCAGTTCCCATTCTCCCTGCACAGCAAGAAGTGGTGCCATAATCTGTGCTGATGAGCCACCTGACTTCTCTTTCCTCTGGCCCCCATTTCAGAAGTAGGCAGTCCAAGAGCTGTACAAGTGTTAACATCACACAAGCTCCTGGCAGCCCTCATCAGCTGGCTCAGCTTCGACACTTTTCATGTAAGACTGGTGACTGCAGTGTGTACAAAAAAGCATCTAGGAAGTACCTTCTGGTTCTTACAGTCTTCAGCCAGAGCTTTTAATTCTGTTCTGAAGAATTCTGCCATCATCTCAGAAGCCTCTGTTTAGCCAAAAAGCATGTATGCACACTTGCACACAAAAACTAGCTTGTTAAACAGACTTAATTAGTGATTAGAACATTTCCAAGTTTGTAATTTTAATTTTAAAATGAACTAAAAAACCCCCTCCTATGGACTTGAAAAGTAAACTCACAAAGGCTCCAAACCTACTGCCCAATAGCCACAAAAATATTTTAAGAAAATTCTGTTCCACATGAAAAAACCCACAACCCAACAAACACAGCACAAATGCCACACTTAAGGATCTTAAAAAGTTTAAAATTAAGGATACCATACCAACGTTACTTGCATTCTTTTCCAATTCATTTTTATATTTCAGATACATAGGCCACACGTGTCCATCGAAGTACCCTGGTGTATCTGCTGGCTGATAGACTCTGGTGCTACATAAAAATATATTTGCTTTAACAAATATATTTGTTTTAATTTTCTTCCCCTAATGCCAGTAAGAGCATCTATCCAAAAAAAAGACAGGCTGGGAGGCTCCATAACGGTTCAAGCAAAGGAGGCTCCTTTGTTTTAATAGAATCTGTGATATGAACACTTGCTAATGTACTTATTCTTACCAATCAAAATACATTTAAGATGAGATAAAAGAATATTTCTTTTGTAACTGGAAAAGGTATTACTGTAAATTAAGCTGTATTGGAAGTGTTACCCAAACAGATTACTTTTTAAATTTTTTAACAGGAATACAGATTGTTCCAATGTTAAATTACTAGTGATTTTGTCTAGTCACTTCCAGTCTAGACACTGAAGTCCTTTAAAGGTGAGCCCAATGAGAAAGAAAGAAAGTGGAATCAACCAAAGCTAGTGTAATAGAGAATTTATTCACTCAGCCAGCAGATTCTGACTTTGTGTACATGTATTGCTTCAAGAACACAGTATTGCTCCAAGTCTGGAGGCAAGTCAGACACTGGCTCAATAATCTAAATCAAATATAATGTACAACTATTGCACAGTCTAAACAAAGTGTACACTAAAACCACACCTGAACATTGTTACTTTGACAATAATCATCACACAGCTGTATTCAACCAAGTGTAAGACTGCTTAGCATTTTTTTAATTTTCTCATTTTAAACATGGTTTAATTCCAATATGGAGTCAGTAATGTAAATAATGTATCTGGACAACAAATTCTCTTTTCAGTGTTACTAAAACATTTAACACTTTAATATTCCTGTGCAACCAATCCTCCCTCCTCCCCGAGCCCCATCCCAACCCCATAATATTATGATATTGTTAAAGTTGCATGCTATTGTTAAAGGTGGTTAAATATCCACAGTCTTCCCTGGGAATCACAGAGGACAGATCTTCTTACTAGCTTACATTTGGCAAGCACTGAATAAAAGCTAGTACAAAAGAACCACACCAGGTTAGGTGGTCCAGTGACCCCCAGTGAGCAATAACTGAATAATCTTACCTTCTTCTCCTTTTGCACTCTTCATAAGGAAGGGTCAAAAAGTATCTTCTATTCCATAGTTCATTAAGTGGCCTAAGATGATATTATATTTAGTTCTCTCTCCTTTTTTAGGGCAGCTTTTAATATACTAGGTAACAAATTACCGCTTACTTATAATTGTATAGTAGAAAGCCTTCAACAATCAAAATATAAACATCATCTGCATTTTTCACAGTGTCACATGCATTCTGAGACTCTTCTGTCACAATACCTAAGCTTGTTGGGCTTTTCATCCAATTGTGAATACTTTTCACCAAATCATCCATATAAAGGGCATCAAGCTCTAGATGAAAACAGGAAATTAGGCACCCTTTAAAAATGGAGAATAATAATTATGATAAAAAACCAAATCCTTACTTACTCCTCGGGTAATTAGTTAAAGCAAATAATCTACTACATACAGGTCTAAATGGAAGGGAATGAGATTACCCCAAAAATTCTCTCACACATATAGATAGTTCCATGATGGGACTAATCATACCCTGAAACTAAAGCTTTCCCCAGGATTGGGGTATTTCTGGTGTGTGTGGTCACTTTGTGGTACTAAACAGTGCGTGAACTCACTTCACAGCCTTTCCCAAGACAACAGAAACTGCAGGGACCATTCTCTTACTTCACAAAACTTGTAAAAACTTATTTACCTCTAGACCACCAACCTTCTGTCAAGGGTGCTTAAAGGGAGGGTGCTCAAAAATGTTTACATTAGGT
This sequence comes from Chaetura pelagica, assembly GCF_000747805.2. NCBI lineage: Eukaryota > Metazoa > Chordata > Aves > Apodiformes > Apodidae > Chaetura > Chaetura pelagica. Next base: position 415,601 of record NW_009953597.1, on the reverse strand, counting down.
TTTACTGGGTTTCAGGTATTTGGAGGGTGAGGATGAATTGATTGGATTGAAAGGAGGATAGCATACAAAGCTAAACAGCACAAAGAAACACCTATTTTTGTCTGTAGATATGTAAGAACATACTGGCTAAGTCCTAAGTGGTAGAGAAAAGGAAGCCTCTGGATAACATAAGATCAAACACATTTTATAGGTGCTTTTAAGAGCAGCATTAAACCCAGGTAGTTGAATCAAAATGTCCGACTTACGCCTCCAGTCTCATGTTCCAGTTTCATGAAGTCTAGAAGTTAAGCCAAAGACTAAGTAGCTGAAAAGTCAGTTTTCAGATACAATTTAAGATTCAGGCCAATGTTCCAGAGTAATACATCTTGTGATCATCAAGTATAACAGAGATCAGCTAATAATCAACTGTTTACAATGCAATATGACCTGAACCAAAGCACTGGCCTAAAGTGGATCTGGATCTAGAACTTCATAAGACTAAAATGGTACATTGAGCCAGCATTAACCATAAGCTCCAAAACACTTGGCCTCCATGTGACCAAATCTGACATGAAACGAAGGTGTCAGGGTCAGACCCAAGTTTTAACTGATTTGGACTAAGACAATGAAGGACACTCAATGGTGGTATCCCATGAGTTCATTATCAAAGTGAAAAAAAAATTAAAATCCATCATTATACAGAAAGTGATGAAATCAAGCTTATTCCACTGCTGCAAGCAAAGACTTTCAACTGAGCAGTATCATTTGCCACAGCACCAGACACAACTGTAGAAATACAGGAAAAGATTAAAAAGAGGAAATGAAAGATTAAGCACTAGCTTGAGCTGTTTACTAGTTCAGCAAGTTTTCTTGTTTATTCCAGTGAGCTGAGAGAAACTGAGAAAGGACTGGTCTTAACCATTTCCTGCAAGGCATTTCCTGCCTTCTTCAGAAGGATAGAGGACAGGGAGTGGAGGGGATGAAGTGTTGAAGCTCAGCACAACAGAGTTTCAGTACAATGTTGAAAAGCAATGCATCAAAGTTACTGACCATCATACAGCTTAAATCCACGGTCATCTGTTTCTACTTCAGACTCTGGCTGGAGGTGGAAAAAAATTTAATGTTTTCAAGGCTACTCTGATGACCACTTTCACAGACACATACTCTTCAGTTAATAAGGATTATACACCTCTGTATCCCAATCGATTAAATTTATCTTAAAAATCAAACCGCTGTATACAACTATGAGAATACAATTCAAACACTTAATTTAATCTAGAACAACAAATTCTCCAAATCATACCTCTTAAGTTCATTAGGAATTTACTTCAGAAATAAGAACTGCTTCACCCTCCTTAACAAACAACTCTGATGTTAATGCAAAAGTTGTTTTCCTGTTTTGATTTGGGAAACAAAAAACAAGCTATTGCTGTATAGGTGTAGGGTTAACACAACAATACAATTCACTTCATTTGCACAAAGTATCTTGAAAAATGCATCCAACATACCCTTTTTAAATAAGGGATTTAGTGTATCAAAGATAACAGTAAACTTCTCTTTCCTGAGAATACTCAATGTTTTTTGCCACCTAAAGTTCAATTACCACAGTGCTATTTTTTTTTCTCATGAAGTTTCCATTATTTTAAATGGTATCAATTTCAAGATAACTGAAAAGAGGAAAAAATCATATTAAAATCTACTCAAGCCTACTTTTACCTATCAGGTCTTTCCATCAATACTGTTACCTTAAAGAAGTCATCTTGAGAGATTACATCACAGTTGGGAAGCACTTTCTTGAGCTTTTCTGCCAGCGTTGTTTTCCCCCCATTTGTTACACTGAGTTAGAAAACAGGGAAAACATCATCAAGACAAAAATCTATCTTTTAAACAGATGTACAAGATCACAAACACACATTTCTATATAGTAAGGGTAAACCACAAAGACAAAACCCAACCCCCAGAAAAGTTTATTTATATTAAATACTCTCTACATCTATACATTTTCTGACAGGTTCCAACAGTTTTGAGAAAGGAAATCTAGCAGTGCCAAGAAAGAGGTTAGGAAGGTGGTACCAGAGATCTCTGACAGAGATAGATACAATTTCTTTAGAGGTGCATGCCATAAAAGAGACAATGATATGTTGTATTAGTAATCTATTTGCAAAAACCTCCATTCATAAACAGAAATTACATAACTACATTCTGAAAGGACCAGTTTTGAGCTACAGAGGAAATTTACTAATACTTACCCTCCAAGGCCAATAACCAATACTTTCATAGTTGGTTTTCTCCTCAGTTCTTCCTTTTAACTATCAAAGATAGCAGCCAGTGAGAACTCTTAATTCAGCAACATGGAAAGCTGCTAATGTATTAAGAAATAACAATTACCAATAAGACTTATTTTCTGACTTTTTAAAATTCTTTTTCTTTTTGCAAAGCCACCGTCAGAATCTTAACTGCTTGTTCCAATGCTAATAAAAAGCCTCCCACATAAATGTCACGTTACAGATTTCAATATGTTCTACCTTGGACATTTTACAATCATATAGATTATAATAATCCTAGGGTAACTTTGAGGGACTAATTTCTATCAATATTAATACCACAAAAGAAAAGCACAATTAATATCTAAAGAAAAACACAATCATTAGCTCAGGCATTACAAATATAAAAAGGATCACGTAATCAGAAGCTGTGGTGGCAAAACAAACATAAAACACAGAAGAACTTGGTGATGTGCTGAGAACAAAGATATTTTTAAAATTTCATTTCAACAGAGAAGAAGAGTGAGGGGAATAATGTAAATTTTCAGATGAATGAGCTCCCTCCAGATACCCATGCCTGCAAGATGGTATGGTACAACAAAAGGACAAGCAGTAAACGGGGCCGCTTCTCTTGGCAGCAGCACTAGTCCAGAGTTTGTCAAACCAGTTTAACATTTGTCAAACATTGCCTTCTAAGACCGCACACCAACTTAATAACTATTTAACCACATGTAAACACCCTGTTTTTTACCAGCTCTGTGCTCCTAGGTAACACTTAGGAGGTAAGGCCATTGACAACCTAACACTTGAAAGGACTGAGCAGATAACAACACTCTCTCCCCTCCTCAACAAACAAGTACTTTTACTGTAACAAAAAAAAAGGGGCATCAGTTTAAAAGTAAACCCACACTACTTCTGTTAAAATAAGCTGTAGACATGGAGTCTAAAATAATAATATCCTTTCACACTTGGTGCAATGACTGGAAGTTCAGCTGTTTCAGAGGTCCATTATGTGCTTTTTTTCATGGTTGTTTTCTATGTTTTTTTTTTTTCTGTTAGAATAAAAATCCTCACCATTTTGCTAGCTATTGTCCTGCAAGTTTTTATACGTTAGTGCACGAGGGTTTTCTAAGAACACATCACATGCTTATGGTATCAGGTATCTAGTCAAAGCATGCAAACAGATGATCTGTTCTCAGGAAGTGATGGTATTCAGTCCATAAAGAAAGAAAACCAAACCCCAGTACTTGTTTCTAAAAATCGTCACCAAGTGTTGTGTTCCAGAGGATTAGCCTTTGCCCCACAAAAAAATGCTATGTAACAAACTAAACAACATCTGGACACACATGCTGAGCTTTGGACTCTCATTTACGTCATCACCTATATGAAAGTTAATCCTAGCTTAAGGCAAAAACCACCAAGATGAGAAAAAAAACCCACAAACAGACACTAACTCCTCCTTCCTCCAAAGCAACGAGTAACACCGATTGCAAAGGCAGATTGGTCACCGATGTTACAACACAGAAAGCCTGGATTTCTCCACCTGGGCTCAGCTGAGGACATGAACCCTCAACACTAGCACGGAGCTGCTACTGCCCCATGGATAACAGGGGGGCACGGCCGAAGGCTCCTGCCTTCCAGGCACCCCAGGCCCGGCACGCAGCCCGCACCCCTGGGCTGGCCGGGGACA